>NC_056726.1:335520691-335535691 GCF_019279795.1 Protopterus annectens
ATGAACAGAGAAGGCTCTAAGGTCAAGAGAGACTAGACTGAAAACCAGGAAATTGACTAAACAAAAGCACAGGACTTCAAGGAAACATTTCCCTAAAGCCTTGGGAAGAAGAGGAACTAGTTAAAGTGGAAGAAAAATGGCAGAATCTCAAATAGCATATATGGAAACTATAGAACAGATATGCGGCTGGCCCAGGTATAGAAATAAGGTACATACGGAAAGCTGAAGGTGAAATCCGGAAGTCCAGAAAGTTATCAAAAGAAAGAAGGAGCATGGAAAAAAATGGAAGACAGAAAAAAACTGACTAGGCTAAAAAATAACACTAGTTGCCTAATAAAACAGCTAAGGGGCCAGTCACAATAGCATAGAAGAAGGCATCAGAGGCACTGTAACATCTTCTTTAAAGTGACTCAACAGAAAGAGACTCTGTCAAGTTGCAAGGCAAAGATAGAAAAATAAAGAAAATAGTCACCAGGCACCCTTCATAAAGGATGCCAGCAACAACCTACTCATCAGTCCACAGGGCATCAAAGGCATATGGAAATTATATTTCTAGCAGTTTCTGAATGAGGAAAACCCTACAGTAGCTGTACTTCATGAAGACGTAATAACATCAGAAGGGAAAATGGTGTCAGGAAAAGCAGCAGGCTCAAATGAGGTAATTGTAGATAAAATATACATATTGGGTGAGCTAGGGGAAAAATAGCTCCAGAGAGTGCTCTTAGTAATATGTTGAGAAAGGTGTATCTCAGATGACTGGAGATTAAGCCTTCTAGTTCCAGTGTACAAGAATAAAGGGGACATTCACAAATGTGGCAAGTATCAAGGCATCAAACTCTTATCACATTGCATGAAAGTGCTAGAGAAGGTGATTGATGAACAAACATGCAGAGAAGTAGAAAGTAAGGTGGGAGGTGAGCAGTTTGGATTCAGATCAGTGTGCAGCATAATTAACCCGGTGTTTGCAGGGAGACAGTTGAGAACAAGCTAGAGAGGAACAAGGATTCCAACTGGGCATTCCTAGACTTGGAGAGAGCATACAAGGTCACACAAATGCGATGACATGGCAGAAAATTGGGGGAAATGAGAAAAAGCTGAAAATTGAGATAAGCATACCCATCAACTATATAGAACTTTGCAGAATGTCCATATTTTTTCCTCTTATTTCTGGTTTGTTCTTCATAAAATTTTTGGTTTTCTGGAAAACATTGAATGATGAAGTCATTTCGACAGACATTTGCATTTCAGTTTTCATATAAATGCATGAGAATGTAAAACCTGCTAATTTTAACAGATGTCTAAGTTTTCTAGGAGCAATATTTTATTTTTTAAGGTTATATGAGTAATTATTTGTTACATTTTTGTTCATCACTGAACTAATGCATCCAGCTGAAACACCTACACCATCTTCGTCTGCTTCTAACACCACTGACTCAATACCATCTCAATGTATCTCCTATTATATGCAGACAGTACTAACATAAATTAATTTTAATAAAGAAACACCTGTCCACTCCCAGTCCTGCCCTAATCAATGACATTCATTCTCTTTCCTCCTGGTCTCTGCCTTTACTATGTAAAAGCTTCTACTGAAACTAAAACCAACCTTTTAAGCTTTCAACCAACTTTCCAACAGAATGCTTAAAAATAAAAGTTGATGCTGTGGCTTTCCCTGTATTGATATTGATAAACCAGTACAGATCTGATATATATGTTCCATCCATTTGAAAAAAAATTCCATATAATGCCACTCAAAGATAACACAAAGGTGGCACAGTAACAGAGTTTTTCAATTATAAACCCATTTGCCATCCTATCCCCACTGTCACAAATACTAGAAATTTGCAGCCACTCACAAGTTACGTTAACTGTAACAACTTTTATCCAAAACCCAGCATGGTTTAGACCTTACCACTATTGGTCTCCTCAACTTTACCAATATCATAAACTAACACAGAAATTATGGTGACCTGGTATCTTCAGTATTTTCAGTTTTATTAAATGCATTTAACAGAGTATTCCATCAACACTTCTTAATGAATTTTCTTCCCTTGGCCTCTCCCAGTCCTCTCTCTTATGGTTCCATAGCTATATGACTGACAGGTAGAAAGCAGTCAAATGGAAACAAAATCTTTCCTCCTTCCTAACAGTCACTTTTGGCATCCTACAGTGATCAGTATTAAGCCATGTCTTATTCAATATTTTTATTAACTATCTATAAACTGCTACTTATATCCTAGCATAGTTCAATATGTTGATGGCTCAGTTCTTATATGTGCAGCCTCATCCCTACCAATACTTCATGATACCTCTCAAAATGATTGCGCTGCTATTGAAAATTGGCTAAAAGATGCAAATCTGTTGGTCTTAACAAAAAATAAACAAACAAAAAGCCTTGAGTTCTTCCCTCCTATACCATACCAAATATGAAACACAATCTTTCAAAATAACCTCATCCAACAGCATAAAAACTGAAACTGTAGCCTAAATAGGACTACTGGACATTCTAATTGACCTGAACCTCATATCTGACAACAAATATTGTAAGCCATTAGACAGAAACACACTTAAAATTTATCTCACTCTATAGAACCAAACACTTTCTGATAGATGATGCAAGACAAACATTATTATCTACTTACCTTCTTCCATCCCTATGCCACATTTCACCTATTCGTACAAACCTAAATAGTACTCTTAAAGGTAAACTCCCCACCTGCTACAATAAAGTAGCCCAATTTGCTGTCAACCTTATGCATAGGCGTCATTATTGCAAAGCTTTGAATTAAACTGGTTTGCGCTACCCAACAATTTAACATACTCACAACTTATTACTCCACGCACTCTCATATATGCATCAGAAAAATATGCAGCACTGAATGATACCCTGCAACACTACACTAGCGATAATCACTGCAGTATTTGAAACTCCTACATATCTGTTTGCACATTCTAGAGAATAGTGTAAGAAACACAAGCACTACAGGAGAAGGCTGACATTTACATTGCAAGAGTGCACTTTAGAAAGAATGACCTCATTAGTCTTTCACCAGGCGTGGAGCCAAAGAAGATAATTTTGTACTTGTGTGCTCTTATTGCTGCCCCCATCCACCTGTCAGTTAAAAAATTGAAAACGCCCCTCCCCCAGCACTTAACAAATGTTTGCATAAATTTTTCTCGAAAACCATTAAACAGATATTTTTTCAATCTATGAAACTCTTATTGGAGGCATTAATTTAGACGGTTCTGGCCATAGTATGGCCTAAAAAGCCATTGTTTCTCTAAGTAATGTATAAAAAAATTATACTCAGTAAAGTACAATGAGTTTGCCTAGCTACACGCTTTTGTTGCAAAGATGTGGTTGTGAAAGTTGATAATGGGACAGTGGAGTCATCTTGCAGTTTAAAATGTTTCTTTAGAGTAGAAGTTGATTGAGCACAGCTGTGTTGGAGGACCTGTTCACTTGACATTATCCACCCCACCACACACATGTTCCCTGTATTGAGCATTGAACCTACTACTTATCTATATTACACAATCTAGACAGCACTGCATTAGTCACAAGCACCACAACAGAACGCTGACTCTGATTCTTAAGGGAGTGAGTGCTGTTTTGACTGAGTGACAAGATCAATGTGTTTCAGAGCGGATGCTTCTGTAAAAAGTGGGATAAGGTTGTTATGTGCCAAGTTAAATGTATTTTTCTTACAAGAAGAGGATACAGCACCAAGCATTACACAAACGAGTTCCCCACCAAATATCCTACTTCTTTAGTTACACAATCTAGAGACCATTGTATTACTTGCAAGCACCACTGGAGAATTCAGACTTTTAAGGGAAGATAGTGCACTTCATCAGGATGACCTCATCAGTGTGTTTTAGAGAGGCTATTTCTGTAAAAAAATGTGATAAGGTATCTATGTGCAAAGTTAAACATATTCCCTGCAGGGGAAGTGAATACAGCATCAAGTGTTACACACCACACACAGGTTCAAGTTTCTCATGTTGAGCATCAGACTTCTTATCTTACTGGTTACATAATCTATAGAACACATTATTATCCACAAGTGCCACAGGACAAATCTGACTTGAAGGATGTGAAAAAGCACATTTGTTCTTCTTGAAAATCCACTGTTTGGAACAGATAGTAATATGTATCACAGGTTGTGCAACAATGCATACATGTGCACAGGACAATGTAACATCACTATGTCTGTCCCATGTAATTACATACTTCTCTACTAACATTTAGGTACTGTCGTTCATGTACATTGCATTACTACGAGGGGCATTGACATGTTTCACAGTTTAGGATGTGAAAGAAATTTGCAGTTGTAAACCAGTGGATTATCAATCAAACTTCCTTGCAACTTCATGCCTGCATAATTGCACACTTGTCCTGTGTCATACTTGCACAATGTGCATTGGTAAGACAAGCATGCAAGTCATACGTAGGACAGTACACTGCAGAATAACAGTAATGGACGATGTGAGAATAGGTTAACCAAACTTATAACATAGTTGCAAGTGTAAGCAATGGAAAGGAGACATACATTAATGGAATGAAACAACTGAGTTACAACAGTGTAAAATAAAGATAACCTATTGACAAAATGAATACAGACGTACAAACGCTGTGTAACCTAAAACAATAATTATTTGATCCTTTTTTTTATTTTAGTCTTTGGGTACAATGCTACCAAGCTGAATTCTGGTGCTGATGACAAAATATTAGCACATGTGCAACCATATCTGAGGGAGGTCATGATAAATCTTGACACTCATTATGAACTTAGAATGGGAATTAGCAGTATTTTATATTGCTCTGTGTTGACTTTACTGAATGATCTATAAAAGACAGGCTTTCATGACAGGGAACAGGTAAATTAATATAGCAGAAGACTAATGATGTGTTAAGAAATTTACAGACACAGAAATTAGATAAAACATTCTGAAACATTTTTTTCATCTATCTGGTTCAAATTTTTACAGCATTCCATGAGTACTGTACAAGAACACCACATAGGAAGATATTCACCCTCATTACCCTGTTGACCATTGTAATTTGTACATCCAACACTTGAGTTTGCTGAAAAGAACATTGAGCTGAATAAAAGTAGCTAAGCACAGCAGCATGAAATACACCAGAGTAATGCAGCCAAAGACAATAAATGCAGAAGACATTGCCATAATAGGTGTACTTCCATTTAGCCTTAGTTGCATCTGTTGCTAGGAGCCAGACATTGCACATATGCAGAGGTGGAAGAATAATAATACAGAAGGGAGAAAATACACTGACTGGGTGAGATAGAGGCAGGGACAAAGCAGCTCATGAGAGAGGAAAGATAATGTAGTTCATAACAATATGTAGTCAACAGGTACACATAAAATAGTGTATCAAAAACAGTCAGTAACAATTAGTTAATGGCTGGATTAGAACCCTTGAAGGAAGTCAAAACTCTATGCATGTGAGCATTATCTTATTACCTCACAAAGAAATTGCTACTTCACAATATTTATGTAATACAATTGAAGGAGAGTGCCAACTTACTGAGCAGAAGGGGTAAACAGAGAGAGATGCAGACAAATGCAGACAGGAATAGCAACAATATGTTGTGCGAAACATGTATGGGTGTCTGTGTTTCATTCATACTTATTAAATCATCATTAATCTGTCATGTGTGTACAATACAGTGATTGCCATAGGGAGATATTAGGGGTAGGAGACTGCAGCAAACATGAAGACATAAGCAGAATAAGTATGAATTAGAGATCGTAGGTTTACCCCGAGAATCATCTCTGTGTCACTGCTGGACAGAGGCACAACAAACTAATGGGCACAGTATTTTTTCATATAAGGGGTGGCGTAAGCCACAAAACTTTGGGCTAGGCTTATAAATGCCTTAGGGCAGATAGCCTAGTATAAACCTATGAACCTATGAACCTATGTTGGGGCTGGAATGTTTTTACAAATGATGTCTTCCTGTGCTATTCAAATGGTATGTTACTGAAATGTTGTATATGGAGATAAATACAGGTGTTTGCAGTTAAATATATTATAGGAATATGAAATGGCATGAGTTTATAATTTGACCTAGAGCTGTAACTGAACCCATGACACTATGCAAAGACTTCAGTCTATGAACTGGGTAATTATCTGAACACACCACATCGGAATTCCTGTTTTATTATATCCAGCAGCCCAAGAACTGCTACATTAAATGTTTCACAGTACTGCCTTTAGTCTGCATTTACTCTGTATTCCCACAGCACATCAGATATAAGGACATTTGCATGAAAGTACCAGACCACTGTGAATTAAATTAACATCATCAGCTTTTGCAATAAGAAGTTCACCATTACTCAGCATTGCTGCACTATGCCAACTGCTGCAAAAATGCAGAGGACATAAAGTGAAACCTTTTCCATGGGCAATTTTTGGCTATGTATGTGTTTGTAAAGGTTTACAATCAAAAGGGCTATCAGACTTCATTCGAGTTATATAAGTACGAACGCCCAATTCGACATTAAAAAAGTAAAGAAAAAAAATGCTGAAATGCACAACAGTGAATGCACTCTAGCATTTGCTGTTGTGAATTTCAGCATTTTAATGCAGATCGCACTATAGTGGGGATCGGGAAATGTACCCTTTCCCTCACTGTAGTGTGATCTCTGAGTTTGTATATATAAGTAGCAAAAGGTGTGGGGTGCTCAGCCTCCCACATGGGGGGGGGTGCAGGGGGGGACTTGCCCCCTGCAAAAACATTATTTTCTGTGTTTTGCAGAATACTACACCTTGTGGAAGTGTGGACAATACTTGTAAAATGTCGAGTTCGACATTCTCGACTTCAGCGTTTGACATTTTTTGCAGTAGTTCTTTTTTTTTTTTTTTGCTCATTTAGTTCGATAATACGATAGCTCGCACAAGGTGTGATAGCACAACTGATAGTAAACTTTCTGTAAATCTATTTTTGAACTGATAAAATGTGTGAAAGACTGGTAGATAGAACCGTGGTGAAAATGGGATTGGCAAGCAGATGAATGTGAAAGAATACAGGAATTTGCAGGAGGTGCAAGAGCATGGTGGGAGAACACCATGGTACTTGCTTCTTCACTACATAAATGTACAACTGTACACACAATTCCATGACTTTGGAGAGTCAACACACCAGTGTTGGGTGTCAAGATGACACATAGGTAAAGTAGACAGCTATGTGCGGGGCATCATTTTTTTTTTTGTTTTGTGGGAGAGAGAGGAATGTTGTGTGAGATGCTCAGTAATGATAGGATCAGGTATGTAGGGTAGGCTGGGAATCATGTGCTGAAATATAGGACATACAAGACAGACAGGGATGGTGATGGAGATAAAAAGGTGGGGGATGCTATGACTGGAGATAGATAGGGGACATCAGAGATGCACCCTTATTCAGCTTTAGAACAGTGAGAGTCTAGTCCTCAACCTAAGAACTGTCGTCACTGTCTCCTGTAGCAGCTTCCTGGATCAGTGCTGAAAGTGGCATCATCTTTGCAATCTGAAGCAGGACCTTTTTAACCTTACTGATATATGTATTGAGGTCCCTCTGCATGATATCCTCCACCAACCCTGTCATCTCCTGCTGAGTGACAAAATTGCCACCTCCACTGGTACTCTGCTTCTGGAGGCTACCACTGTACCAGCACCCAGGGCACAGCTACCCAATTCAGGTGGAGCAGGTAGGGCAGGAGTTGTGGAGTTGATGCTGACAGATTGTGACCCTGAAATGATTAATGTCTGTGCTGCCATCTGTGGCGGTATGGTGGTCTGAGCCACAGTGGTCACTTCACCTCTCTGTGTTGCTGGTCATTTATTTTTCAGCAGCATGGTATGCAAACAGTAGACTGTTTATAAATTGTAACCCCCCTACAAACAAACAAACAAACACACAAACAAATAAACAAACACACAGACACACACACACACAAGCAAAGAGATGTAGTGTAGGGAGAGACAAAAAATAAATAAATAAATAAATAATTAGATACATGGAATGTCACTAACTTTTTTTCAGTAAACTTTGGCAATACATAAACAATTATGATAACTTATTAGTGTATACCTTTTCCACATCCATATACAATGGGAAACAAATCTTACTACTATGATATAACAAAGAACAGCCTTTATTTCCCTGTGCTGGATAGGATACAGTATATGCATTGAAATGTAATAATTGCAATTACCATGTTTGAATTGTTCCTTACATATTATTACTGTTAACATTTTAAAAATACTCATCCTGTAATGAAAAGTAATTGCTGCTTCTGGGTATCGAAACGACACACATTTAATATTGTGTTCTCATTGCCTGATACTAGCAGCAAGAGTTATGAGAGAAGGTGTTCATGCTTGATATCAAGGTTGAGGTATGCCTGCCCAAGATGCTAGAGATAAAGGGGATGAGAAGACATTTCTGGCTTGTATTTGGACCCAAGTCATACTTTCCATATGCCTCTCTGAGGCGAGATAATCTGTCCTGGTGTACCTCATGGTTTGCAGCTATGTCTTCTGCAGCTGTATCATACAAGAAGAAAAGAAATATATACGAAAGCATAATGAGTACCTGTGTAGGCTGGCTAGATCAAAAATGCCATATCATAAACAGGTTATGGGTCAGTATACTTACACAGTTGAGGGGTGTTCACAGTATTAACTTAAGGTCCCATTGGTTTAGCAGGACCTGCTTGTGCTTTTTAAGATAATTGCAGTGGTGACAGCATTGTTCCCCTGTGTGTGGAATGCCAGATGTCGCATACATACGTCACAAAACATAACTGTCCTAAACACATATTTAGGATTCATGATGGGTCATGATGATTATAACTAAAGTACATATACAAGTGAAATTTAAATTAAATATTATCATGTACAAGAAACTGTACACACATTAGCTTGAGGTTATATGCAAAGTATTAATGAGATATGTTAAATAGAAAAGTTTACTTATGCAAGCATTACTGATATAATGCTTGCAATAAACATGTTTTAACATTATCATTTTTCTACAGACCTAATCAAAATGCTGTGAGAAATGGGATTCTTTTAACTAGCTTTGAAACATTAATCACCCGGGTTTTTCATCAAAAGTCACTGCAATTGCACCTTTTGCCACAGAGAAAGTTACCTGAAAGATGCATTTTCTTCACTGAGTACAGTGTGCTGATGGTTGTGCAATGCCACCAGGCTTCTTTGCACAATATAAGGCAACTCCAAGTATGTTTTTCACTTTTTTCCTTAAGTCAGGACTGGTGTTTATGTGCTGCTGAGTGAAAAACAAATAAAAGAGGCATTAGAGAAACAATAAATAAAAGAAATTGAAAGACAAAATACGCTGGAATGAAGACTTAATTCAAGTATAGGCTATACATAGCACTGACCAGAAGAAGAAATGCATTACAGTGACACATTCATCCTTGTCACCTCTCCTTGACACATCAGAACTTTAATTTCTAGCAAACATTATCAGGACTGTATGTACTGCCAAATAAAGTTAAGAGGGACATACAACAGCTCACATGTTGCTAGCACAACTGAGAGTATTTGATTGCCAGACAGCAACACAATGATATCACAAAACGTGTGTACATAGGTATGCAGACCCCATCTTTAAAATATATCTTCACTGGACTCAGTCCTAGCATCAGCTGTTTTGTTTCTCGAAGATCACACCACTTAGGCCAGGTAGAATTTCTCCACTCAATACTGTTCAGAGTGCTGGTGAATGCACACTGTTGTCAGATGAGTTTGCACTACATAAAGAATCTTAAGCTAAGTATTTTGCTTTTTTTCTTATGTAGTGAACTTTGTTGTGTGCTGCCAGATGAAGAGCAAATGCATATTAAAATGTAAAAAAAAATGAATAAATAATAAAATTACACAATGTAAATAATTGAAACATGATCTCTAAACAGTATTCAAACAATACACTGTGTGCCTTATTTCACTCTGTTCACTTCATTTACACATTGTGTCACAGATATGGACATCTGTCAGGTGCATTCTCTGCTGTAATTAATATCCATGGTGCTGAGGGCCGCTCACTGACGCTGGATATATTTGTGCTACATAAAACAGACTAAATCGAGTTTTTCACTTTTTTTCTTAGGCAGTGTACCATGTTTGTAAGCTACTAAGCAGAGATTAAATGGGAAAGGCATTAGAAAAACATATATGATAGAGAAAAATGCTGACAGTAAATTAAATGCAATCAATGGGTATATGTAGAAATAACAAGAGCAATAAGTGTATTTAAGTGTCACATTCATCCCTCTCACATCTCATTGCAACATCAGAAATGTACTTTGTGGAGCACATTATCAGACTTGTAGTTAATGACAAAAATGTGAACAGCTCAGATGTTGTTAGCCATACTGACAAAATGTTATTTTTAAACAATAGTATGTTGGTTTCACAGAATATTATTAAATATGTATTAAGATGACCCTCTGTAAAATTATAAGTTCAGTGGATTCACACCATGCATCAGTTGTCCTTTTCTCTAAACTCATGGTACTTATACTGTGTGCTACAGAGAAAGTTACCCAGCAGGTGTATTTTCTTCACTGAGCACTATCCAGAATGCTGACAGCTGCACAATGTCACCAGGTTGGTTTGTGCTACAAAAGGTAACCTAAAGTAAAATTTTCAATTTTTTCTTAATCTGTGAAAGTTAATTTTACACTACCAAGCAGTGCACACATGTAGAAGGCAATATTTATCAGATGCATTCACAAAAAATTTTGAATACTAATTTGAAGGAACATGAAATGAATCACAATATATATCTAGCAATGAGCAGAGCTAGTATTGCATTTCTCTGACACATTCAGCCTTCTCACACCTCCTTGCCACATCAGTGCTATCATGTATGTCTCACAATATCAGGACTTTAGCTAATGCCATGGGTATGGAGAAGGACAGAGGGAACAGCAGAAATGCTTTCATTTTTCACATAGCACACACAATTAATATTAACATAATTTCAAATGACAAATTGGTCTGTCATGTTTAGTCAATACTAACCTTGCTTGAGTTTCCCACATTACCACATTCATACACTTAAATTAGTATCGAGATTTATCATGACCTCCCTCAGTAAAATGATTTATGAACTATTCTCAAACCCTGTATCGCCTATACTGTTTTTCCAAGCTCAATACATTTGCACATTATGCCACAGAGCTATGTGCGTTTTTTACTCATTACTGTCAAGAGGCTGAGGAAAGTGCAAAAATGCCAGTCACATTTGCTCTACTGATGACATTCCCAAGACAATTTGTCGGTTTTTACCTTGGGCAATGAACTGCCATTCAGTACTACTGACCCTGCTTCCAGTCAATGGCATGCAAATGATAAAGTGAAAAACATTTTTGAAACAAGAACTTTAAATGTACATTTCTAACAGCTGTCAGCTATGTCAAGAATCTAAATGGCAATGCTCAGATCTGCTCTGAGCTACAACAGAATGGCATTAAATATACTGATCCCAAGGATATTGCCAATATCCTGGCAGATTGATTCAGTGCCAACTTCATCCCTCTCTCACCCCCTAAAGGGCCCATTTCAGTACTGAAAGATTGCCAAATTCTGGTAACAGCCACACAGGTAAAAACTGCACTCTCCAAAGCTAAGAATACAGCATCCATGGGACCAGGCGACAGCCTGGGCTGTGTACTACATGAACTACAAAATGAACTGGCACCTCACCTAAGTGTCATGTTTCATCATAGCCTCACCTCAGGCTTCGTGCCCACTGAGTGGAGCACAGCTACAGTTATCCCACTCCACAAGGGAGGATCCACCTTGGATCCTGGGAACTACTGCCCCATCAGTTTGATGAGCCTGATCTGCAAAGCCATGGAACGTATTATCACGGAACTTATAAACAAATTCATTGGCAATTTTCAAACAACGGACCCCACCCAGTTTGGGTTCATGAAGGGCCAATCTTGTCTCCTGAACCTAAGTAACTTCTTTGAATCAGTCTCCAGAGCCATGAAAAAGGGTAAGGTGGCCCACACAGCCTATCTGGACCTTGCCAAGGCCTTTGACACCATCCCCCACTCTGGAATCATAGATAAACTTACTAAGCTGGGCATTAATCTCTACGTCACTCGATGGGTTGCCAACTGGCTTACTGACAGAACCCGCACTGTAAAATTAGCCGACTCCAAATCCAGCTCCAGACAAGTGATGAGTGGAGTACCTCAGAGTTCAGTCCTGGGACTGTTCTTATTTGGCATATACTTCTCTGAAGTACAGGCCAACACTAAGGGACTCTGTCTAACAAAGTTCGCAGATAACTGCAAACTGGATGCATTATTGAAACACCAAATGATGTGGATATTCTACAAAAGGGCCTTACAGAAACAGATGCTTGGTGCCAGAGCCATGGGCTCAAGCTCAATGCCAAGAGATGTATAATTATCTCTTTTGGGAAAAAACATGTACCCGTGAATTACCACATAGGTGGTAGTACACTAAACACCGAAAGTGTGATAAGAGACTTAGGAACACAGGTGGACAATGGTCTCACCTTCAATAACCACATCCCCACAACAGTCAGGAAATCCTTCTATGTGGCACACCTCATCACTAAGGGCTTTTCATCCAGAAAAAAGGAGGTCATTGTCCCACTGTACTCATTCCTCATTAAACCCATTATAGAATACAATGCCCTATTTGGTATGTACTTCTCAAGACATCTGCAACAACTGGAAAGGCTGCAGAAATATCTCACTAAAAGAATCACAAGCCTAAAGCAGATGCCCTATGCTGACCATCTAAAAAAAACTCCAGCTATACTCTGTCACATATTGTCTACTCAGAGGCAATCCCTACATAACATACAAGGCCATTTCAAACCCAGAGCTGTTGGACATGCAGAAATCCCAATCCCTCAGAGCCACATGCTCCAGGAATCTAAACCTTGTCATCACAATGAACAGAACATGCTGGAGGGATAGGTTCCTGACCCAGAGACTCCCCAGACTCTGGAATAGACTGCCCATACATGTCAAGCAGAGCACCTCTTTGGACCTCTTCAAAAGGAACCTTGATGATTGGATGAGAGATAGGAATTTCACCTGGGGGATCATGTCAGTCACCCTGCTATACAGGGGTCCAGTGAAGTAAATACTGTGGGAAGAAATAGCTAGGGAATTGTTATCACTAGGCTTGTATAGGTCATAGGGTCGATAACCTAGTACCAACCTATGAACCTATGATTAATCAAATTTATTACCTTGCAACAGGAACCTTATGGATTTGAACCATCAAACCAAGGTATTAAGTTCAATCATTGAAGAGTATTTCCCATAATTGCCACTGACAAAAATATATATTAGCAAGGAGAATAAAAAAAGTGTTTAGATGTACTGAAAATGTGACTTTGCATCAAGTGACACTGAATGTGCAACAGAAACCCATTATGAAAGTATTCTTTTCTCATTTGTCAGCAACTGTCAGGATGATTGGGATATTGCCATCTATTAGGATACCCATCTACAAATACAATATTAAACAAAAAGACTGCTAACACTACAGGTGTATTCTTTTCTTTCTTTCTTTATAATGCCTCATTCCCTCATCTATGC
This sequence comes from Protopterus annectens, assembly GCF_019279795.1. Classification (NCBI taxonomy): domain Eukaryota; kingdom Metazoa; phylum Chordata; order Ceratodontiformes; family Protopteridae; genus Protopterus; species Protopterus annectens. The sequence continues at coordinate 335,534,324 of NC_056726.1, forward strand.
CTTTGTAAGAGCAATTCTATCTTATTTTTATTACACATTATCAGTATCATTGCTTAATGTACTTCTTTGAATATAAACAATATTTCTTATTAAGGGACAGTACCTGTGAACATTAAAGCCAGCATTTGAATGTTAGGAATATTGCTCACCTAACTCAATCAATGTACTTTGAGACCTTTTGGTAAGTTTCTTCTCCCTGACACAGCCTCAAAAAGTGTAAATCAAAGAGGAGAGAATATGAAACATTGACTGCTTTTGCAGTCAGGCTAATAAGAGACCTGCAAGACATTATCAGGTAACACTTCTCAGTGCTCATCCTTGCTGTGCTAGGGCATGTGCATGTAATAGTGTAGCTCTTTACACCATGTTTACATTCCCTACTTTTAGTGCATCTTTTGGTATTCACACCTCATTTGCATAATCACAGTGCTCACAGGGCTGTCAATGCACTATATAAAGGTAATCATATAGTCAATGTACTTGTATCATAGTGGAGAGACTGTCTGTATCCAGAGAGCTTGATACTGCTAAATACACACAACATTTGGAGAATTTTCTACTTTCTATGCTACTTTATTGCGAAGGTATGTTGCTTTTTCTTACATAATGTGTTTAATGTAACATTAAGGGTGAATTGCAATGGCTGCTGCTAACTATTTATTTATCTTCCTGATTTTGCTTTATCCTTTATTGTTGGCATAGCCCAGGTATATAAGTTATGTCTGCATTACAAAATGTTTACTATGGAATGCTACTTGACCTATATTTTGTAGGTTATATTTTATTGCTATTTGCACAGTTATTGCAGATGATTGGAGCATAACTTTGTAGCAAGGTCAGGCATTTTTACATGTGATTACACAAAGAAATGTGTTAGGTTTGTAATATCTACTTAACATTGCCCTCCACAGCAGTGGACATAGCACTTGTAATTGTCTTACATTTCTACTGCTACACTGTGAATTGCTAATGTTAATGCTGCAATATATTACACAGTTCCACACACCCGTGTTCTCTGCATTACAGAACTGTTATGTATTGTTGTTGATATTTCATTTAGAATATCTCTGGGGGGTAGCTATTCTAACTTGTATGTGGTCATGTGGAGCATTACTTTTTGAACTGTTGTGTGCATGATAGATGTATACATTCATACACACACGAGTTTGCAACCATCCTGTCTCTTTATTATATATTTAATTATGTGTCTGTTTTCTGTTTCATCTCAGACAAGGATATGAAACCCAAGAAGAAGAAATATGTACCCAGGAAGCCACCATACACTGATGCAGAAAATGAGGTCATTATCCAGGCCTTATTCATCATGGAGCTTTTTTTTAGAGGTTACCAATCTGCCTGAGACAGGAG
>NC_056726.1:335540691-335668191 GCF_019279795.1 Protopterus annectens
GCATAGGGGGTAATAAGGTTAGAGAGTATCGGTGTGTTGTTAGGTTGGTAGAATATTGCTGAGAGGTACAGGATTGTCAGGGGAAACACTGCTGCTAGTTTATAAAATGGAAACCAATTCTGTTGAAGTACCTCCTTCCCTGTTCCCCATTTATTTCTATGTGTGTGCAATCTATGGTCCCAGCACTTCAGGGAAGTGTGTTACAGCATAGAATTCCTGTATGGTTCTTGCTCTCAACTGCAGTGTGAATGAGAAACTGTCCATGTTGTAGTATTACATTTAAAAAAACAAATGTAATATTCAAGAGGCTGATGCCTGTGACACCACTAATATACCCCCTGTGGCTCTCTGGAAAGTACCAGCAGCTAGTATATGGAATGTTACATATATCTTTTTTTTCATTGGGTTGGGTTCTCCACAATTTCTGTGGCTCCTGAGATGGAGACAGTAGAGGTTGAATATTTTCTCCAGTGTTTCACCTAACAATCCTGTACCTCTCAGCAATTTCTGTGTCATAGAGTCCTTGATAAGTCAAATGGAATCTAAACACCCTTCTTCTCCTTGCCCCAGTTCTGGCACTAGAAGCAGCAGCACCCTACAGCAAAAAAATTACCAGCTGCAACCCCTAACATTTTTTTTCCTAAGTGCAATCATGTTGTATTCCAAAGAGTTTTGGTGTACTGGAAAAAAAAACAGCTAGACTGAGTATACACAATTGCTTTATATCTTCCTGAATAGCTCCTCTATATTGGAGTGGTTAATTAGCATGAGGTTAATCTCGTTATGCCATCATCAGCATATTCTGCCATTTCCCTTTGTTTGGCAGCTCTACACATCATGTAGAACCATTTAATGAGAACTAAATAGAAAGCTGTTGTGTAACTGTTAATGAATCTGACCCATATTTTTTCTTCCTTGATTTCCCTACAAAACTGATTATTTTTTTATTTCTTTGTAATTTTGAGAAAATAATAATTACAGGTTGCTGATAACCACTTTCTTTACATTAATATTTTGCAAACATTTATGACTTCTGATTTTTTACAGTGAATCTTATCAAATGTAATTATGTTTTCAAATCTGTTTTACTAACGTCTTAATAATTCTCCAAATGGTGTAATTCCAATTCTTTGTACCTAATCCACAAGTTAAAGGATTATAGTAATTGATCCCTTTATGCTCTTATATTCTTATGTTGCAAAAAGTTTTACTTCATTCTGTTATTTTATAATTTATCAAAGGTGTACCTGAACTGCAGTGGTGGTGCTGCGGTAGCGTTGTCACCTCACAGTAAGATGTTGTCCTGTTCAATTCTCAGCTAAAGCGTCTTCTGTGTGGAGACATACATGAATGGGAGTACCTTCGTTGAAGGTTGTGCGTCAGGGCTGGCAACTCGGCACGTAAAAATCTGCAGCCAATCATTAGCGGACCAGAGTTCCACTGTGGCAACCCCTAACCAGGAAAAGTCAAAAGACACAACATCAAAGGTGTACCTGAATTAGAATGCTAAACCGAAGAGTAAAAAGTTTGCACAGACAAAACAATTCATAAAAATTAGAAGAAAATCTAACAAGCTAGAGACTTCACTTTGTGATAGCTTAAACTGCCTGTAATAGGCGAACATGGGATATATGCAAATGACTACTTAGGGACATCAAGTGATTCAGCTTTATGGCTTCTTAATGTCCATGACGTTTTCTTTTTAGGTCTTTATGGATATGTTCAGGCCAAAACGTTACGGTGGCACAGCGGTAGCATTTTTGCCTCACAGCAAGAGCTTCTCCCATTCGATTCTCGGCTGCAACACCAGTCTGTATGTCCTCCTCGCAGTCGAGTGGCATTCAAAAGACATGCATGAATGGGCTTGTCTTCTTTGAAGGTTGGGCATTGGGCTGGCATCTTGGCACTGTAAAAATCTACTGCCAATCATTAGTGGACCGGAATTCCACTGTGGTGACCCCTAACAGGGAAAAGCTGAAAGAAGAACAAACATGGATATGTTCAGGCTAATAAAGTCAAATCCCATTAGCTGTGGACATGCATATTTCAGCCTTCTTAGGCATGTCCACAGCTAGTGGAGTTTGGCTTTTTTCATACTGAGTTGAAAGAGACAATTTAAAGGAATATTTAAAAACTGTGTGTAGAGATGTTATGGACATTATAACAATGTATTACAATAGAGGTTTATGGACTGGAGAATGGGAATGTGGTGTTATAATGAAAATGCAAAATGACAGAATATTGCAATTGCCTTGTATAATTAATGTGGAGGGGAGAAAGGGACTGGTTAGATACTGGGTCAACCAAAGATATGCTTTGTGGTGATCATTTAATTAATAATTGTGACAAAAAGAAATGCTTTATTTGTGGTAGGATTGGTCATGAAGCAAAAAAAATGTGAGCAAAAATCTATAAAGAGTAAGAAAGTAGGACATTTGCAGATGGACTGTTAAAGAGAATCATGTGCATGAAACAAAAAAGACCAAGAAAAAGAGATTGTTTTAGTAGACAACATTGAAGAGACACACAAAAAAATATAAATGAAGAAGATATGAGTGTAAATAAAAGAATTTGTTAAGGAAAAAAGAAAAAGGAGAGATAGAAGAAGATTTAAGAATTCAAGTGATGAAGGGGAAGATAAATGGATAAGAGTTAAAAGTAAAGGAAATTCCATTTGTAAGAGAGTGAAGAATAGAAAGTGTACATTTTAAAATATAGGAAATAGGAGGAAACAAAAAAAGGAAAAGGATAAAAGTAATAGAAACTTTTTTTTCACAAAGTGAGAATCTTGTCCATAAATGTAAATAGTATAAAGAATGTTCATTGAAGGTTAGGGGTATTGGAATGGAGTAGATTGCTAGATATGGATATCATAATATTAAGAGATGTAAGAATAACAACAGAGGAAGAAGGAATACAAGTAAACGGGTTATGGGAAGGTAAGGTTATATGGAACACAGGAGAAGAAAATAGTTCAGGAATATTAGCAAAAAACTACGGGCACTCATAAAATCGTCTAAGGCCAGCTTTGAGAGAAAAATTGCACAGGACACTAAGAATAATCACAAGGCTTTCTTTAGTTATGTTAGGAACCTGGCTGGGAATTCCCAGATATGCTCAGAATTAGTCCAAAATGACAAAACATACACCGAACCCACAGACATTGCCAACATCCTAGCTGACAGGTTCAGCGCAAACTTCTCCCTCCCCTCCCCACCAAAAGGGCAAATATCTATCCCAGCAGAGTGCTGCCCCCCTGACATCTTAGATGCTCAGGTAAGAGCTTCCCTCTCCAAAGCAAAAAACACAGCATCAATGGGACCATACGGTGTCCCGGGCTGCATCCTACATGAACTCCAAGAAGAGCTAAACCCAAACATAAAACTACTGTTCAATCTCAGCCTTACTACAGGATATGTACCCAAAGAGTGGCGAACAGCAACAGTGGTCCCTCTCTACAAAAGTGGTGCCTCAACAGATCCTGGAAACTATCGCCCCATAAGCCTGACTAGCTTGGTCTGCAAAGCTATGGAAAGGATCATCATGGACCTCATAAATAAAGATATTGGGGACCTACAGACACTGGATCCTACCCAGTTTGGCTTTGTTAAGGGTAGATCCTGCCTCTTAAACCTGGTCGATTTCTTTGAAACAGTCACCAAGGCCACTGACAAGGAGAAGGTGGTCCACACAGCCTACCTGGACCTCGCAAAAGCCTTCAATACAATACCCCACTCGGGCATTATAGATAAGCTCACCAGCTTAAATATAAACCCCTATGTCACTAAATGGCTTGCAAACTGGCTCAAGGACAGAACCCACATGGTTAGAATTGCTGAAGCCATGTCAGACTCCAAACCAGTTACAAGTGGCATCCCACAAGGCTCAGTCCTGGGATCTCTCTTGTTCGGTATATATTTCTAGGAGGTACAGGCCAACACGGAAGGACTGTGGCTGACCAAGTTCGCAGATGACTGGTCACCATAATCGACTCTCCAGCTGACACAAGCATCCTCCAAAAGGGCCTCATAGAAACAGACAACTGGTGCCAGAGCCATGGCCTCAAACTAAATGCCAAAAAGTGTATATTCATCCCCTCTGGCAAAAACAAAGTGCCCACAAATTACCACATAGGTGGTAATCCATTAAGAACAGAAGAAGTAATTAGGGACCTGGGGACCCAAGTTGATAGCAACCTCTCATTTGATAACCACGTGGCCAAAGTGGTTAGAAAAACATTTTATATAGCCCACCTAATCATGAAGGGATTCACATCTAGATCAGGGGAGGTCATCGTGCCTTTTCGCTCATCCCTCATCAGACCCATAATTGGGTACAATGCCCATTTTGGGATGTACCTTACCAGACACCTGCAGCAAATGGAAAGACCCCAAAAGTACCTCAACAAGAGGATCAAAGGGCTCAAACAGATGCTGCCCGGTTAAAGAAACTCCAGCTCTACTCAGTGGCATACCACCTGCTCAGAGGCGATCTGTGCCTGACGTATAAAGCCATGTCCAACCCGGAATTAATGGACATGCTGCACCTCAGAAAATCCAAATCCCATCGAGCCACGCTTGAGAGACTTGAACCTCAGCACTGAAATAAATAGGACATGCTGGAGGGACAGATTCATAACCCAGAGGCTCCTTTCACTCTGGAATAAAATCCCAGTCCAGGTTAGGCAGAGTCCCTCATTGACTCTCTTCAAGAGGAATCTTGATGAGTGGATGGGAGATCATAGGTTTACCCCAGGTATCACTTCTGTGTCACTGTTAGAGAGAGGCACAGTATACTAACCTCGAAAAAGGGCATAGCAAAATTAATTTAAAATGGGTGGCGATAGCCAAACACACTCTGGCTAGGCTTATAAATGTCCTAGGGCAGATAGCCTAGTATGAACCTATGAACCTATGAACCTAATAGAAGTTTTATGTAAATAGTGTATAGAAATTCTGGATTACATGTTAGTAGTAATAGGAAGCATATTATTATTAGATATAAAATGAAAGAACCAAATATGCACTTTATGCATTCATTTTACAAAACAGAGACAGATTATGCTTCGGAAAATATTTGATTATGTTAGTGTAAATATGCAAGGGATAGTGGTGGGAGAATTTGATTGTGATTTAAGACATAAGTGAAAAGAAGGGGCAGATGTAAAGGTAATTTCAGATATGATTAAACATGGTAAAATGTACTTATGGTAAAACAAACATTGGACATACAAAAGGAGTAATTTGAGAACTGAAACTATTTAGTTTATAGCATCAGAGAGTTTAAAGATATTACACCAAGGAGTTAAAATTACAGTTTTTTTTTCAGACCATGTAGCAATCTGGATAGAGAATCAAGAAAAAATAGGCTATATAAAAATAGGTAGAGGGATAAAAAGAATTAACAAATCAGAATTAAATGAGTATGTAAAGGGAATAATACATCAGCTGTGGTTAGATCATATAAACATGACAGGATTTTATAAAGATTGGACAAGTTAGTGGATTACAAACCAAAACGAAGCGAGAACCCACAGGATAAACGTTCCTTCACTCGCAATGATCTGATGAAGCAATTTTTGTGATAGCGCTTACCTCTTGAATAAACACAGTGTTCGTTTTGCCCTGTTTTACCTTGGAGTTTTCTTTTTTTGGCATGTTGGTGTACGTTATATGTCGCTTTGGTCGTTCCTTCTCTCTGAGGATTTACTTGATCAAGTTAGTGGATTAGTCTAAAAGAAAAAAGAAGTGCTGGAATGGCAAAGGACAAAAAGAATACAAGACAGTAGGAAATATAAGGAACTCAATAACCAAATCTTTAAAAACATAATAGACAATAAATAAGACTTTCTAGAAAAAGAGAACCAAAAAAAAAATATTATTCAAACAAATATATTTTTACACGAAAGAAAGGAAGAAGTAGCACCATACATAATTAAAATGATTAAAGAAAAAATAATAATAATGAGCGTTAATGAATTATGAAGGATGTATAGTGAATACACAAAAAGAAATAATGCAGAGAGTTTGTTTGTCTTTTTGGCTTTTTCCGGTTAGGGGTTGCCACAGTGGAACTCCAGTCCGCTAATGATTGGCAGTAGATTTTTATGGTGCAAAGTTGCCAGCCCGATGCCCAACCTTCAGCGAAGGCATGCCCATTCACACATGTCTTTTGGAGGCCACTCAACCGCTGGGAGGACATGCAGACTCTACACAGAAGGCACTCCAGCTGAGAATTGAACAGAAGAACCTCTTGCTGTGAGGCAACAACGCTACTGCTGTACCACCACAGCTGAATACATATTTTGAAAACTTTTTTTTCCATATGTAAAACTATAAGAAAGAATAAATGGAATTTTAAAATATGAACTGAAGAAGATAAGAGAATGGAAGTAAAGATTCTAATGATAGAATATAAACATGTGTTGAAAACAGTAAATGTAAGAAGCAGCTACAGGTTTAGATGGACTTGAATATCTAATATATAAGGACATGCAAGAATGGCAAAAATGTATTTTTAGAGGTGTTGAATGAATGATTTGGAAAAGGGGTAAATGATGAAAAAATATGTATGGGTGCAATGAAATTTATACGAAAAAGGGAGAAAGAACAGACATAAAAAACTGGAGACCATTAGTATTAAACAATGTTGATTATAAGATTTCTGTGAAAATAGTTGAAAAAAGAATAGTAAGTATGTCTAATATGTTACTGAATTAAACAATTTTTGGAGCAAAGGAAAAAGAAAGTCAAGAAATTTTAATGATAAGAGAATTGGTAGATGATATAATAAATACAGAAACAGAAAAGAAAATATTAGTAGGAGATGTAAGTAAAACATTTGATAAGATTCAGCACGAAACATTATGGAAATTTCAAAAGAATATAATATAAGTCATAAAATAATCAACATTTTGAAATCAGTATATAACAAATATAAAGTGAAATTAATGGTTAATGGTTAGTTAAGTGAGACAATAGAACTACAAAGTGGTATTAAGCAAGGATGTCCAGCAAGTAATATTCTGTTTGCATTAATTATAAATGCAGTAGTTACCAAGATAAATTTAGTATTAGAGAAAGCTAAATATTGTACACCAGAGGGAATTCAGATTCCAATAATGTTCTCTTATACAGACAATCTAATATTAGTTGTAAAAAAATAAAGAATGGATGAGTATAGCTATTAAGACACTTGGCAAAGAATTGAAGATGTTAGGTTTGAGTATTAATGAGGAAAAGAGTAAAAGATTGGGGTTCTTATGGAAAATAAGAAGTATTCACTTTAATAAAGAAGAAATAGAAATTCTGGGAATAAGGGTTGGTAATGAGCAACAGAGAGTGACACAATGGAGGACGTGATACTTAAAATAAGGAATATTTGTATATTTTGGAGAACATTAAACTTACTTATAGGAAAAAGCATATTTAATTAATTCAGTAATATTAGGTAAGATGGCACATCTAGCAAGTGCATTTATGATACCATTAGAATATGAACAAGAATTACTGAATGCATTATTTACATTTTTATAGGGACGTAGATTGAACCCTACTAAATAGGAAGTCTTTATGTTCCAAAAAGGAAGGACGTTTGGGTTTAACAAAACTCAATTGTATATACAGCCTCATTGAATTTATATAAATATTGACAGGAATAAAGGAAAAAAGGAAATTGTTAATAAATATTATAGAGGAAAAATATAAAGCAGTATGGGAAAAGCTTAAATGTTTAAAAAGAAATAAAGGGATCACTTGTATGGAAATGAAACTATATCAAGAAAAAATATTACCAAGGAAGACTGATTTAAGAAATATGGAAAAGAATAGGAAAGTATGGTATGAAAATATAATGAGAACATTTTATTATATTTACCCTTGGAGGCACTTAGGAGAAAAACAAGTAAAAGCAAAAATGAAAATATGTGAAAATATGTGGAATATGCAGATATTTTGTGGTGGTTGTCTATAAATAGGCTTCCAGTAAAGGTAAATATGCCATATAAATCAATAAAGGATATAATCTGCATATACTGTGGGGAATTAGAGACCACTGAACATGTTTTTCTGAAATCTAAAACAGTAAATCAATTGTGGGAAGAAATATGTAACAAACAATGTTTAAAAGGATTGAAAATGTTAAAAGTATAACTATGGACATGATAGAATATGTATACTATGAAAATATGAAACAAAATGATATAGACAGATTAAAAATTGTTTTGTATAATGTGGATTGTCTGGAATGAAATAATGAATGACATAAAATTTAATGGGAAATGGGTGCTGTCAGAAATTTTGAAGAAAATTAAAATTGTTTTTAACTGGCCTCATCGCCTGTCCTGTTCTGTGCATGGTGTGCTCACCAAGCTTCTTTAGATACATCTGCTACTTCCTACAGACTGTCCCCATCAACATATTCATGCTGCTGTTCTAACTCCTATGTTAAAAGTGCAATTTTTAACCTAAGACTGGAAACATGCATCTCAGCTGAAATCGTCTTTGGATACATCTACTACTTCCTATGGACTATCTCGCTCACCACAGCCATGCTGCTGATCTAAATCCTATGTCAAAAGCACAATCTTTAACCTGTGACTGGAAATGTGCATCTCAGCTCAAAGTATGTCTTTGCCCTCATACTCAGCTAATACAGTGTACTGTAATCAAACTAGACTTGGCTAATGTGAATGTAACTGCTACGTGACGTGCACACTAAGCTGGGATTGTATCCCTGTGCTCCCCTCCCCTCCTTCCACCAAACCACATCTTATTTTACTAGTTTTTTTTTACTCTTATTAATAAACTGAGCTAGCCAATAGACCTTCCACTTGCACATAACTTATATAAGGTAATCTCCAAGAAGTAATTGAAGTTACTGATAACTTATTTCCCATTTTCTCAGCCTTTCTTTAGGCTCACTGTCACCTTATTTCTCCCATTATGATCATAACCAAAAGTGCTTGCAATCACCTGTTTTTCACAATTAAACATAGGGTGCAGGATTGCTTTTGCTTACATTTCTTGGTGTTGGCTTTTGCATATATGAAACCTTATACAGTGTCAATCTGCTCAGAGTAGGGTTTCTGATAGTTTTTACAGTCATGGTCTTCCTGGCCAGGGTCAGCTCGGGCTCACTCCTCCCCCTACCCTCCTCCCAAATTCCACCCACCCCCACTAGACCTAGACTTATATCTCACTAGATACTCCCCTCTCACTTTCAACCAATCACACAACACATCCTCTGTCCAAACCTTTTCTATCACCTCCTCCCTCTCCTTTACAATGTTACCATCTCTTGTCTTTCAAACATCTACAAATGTTACCTTTACACACTACTGTCTGTACTTTCTGAATATTCACCTAAAACTTAACTTCATACCACTGTCAACTACATAACACTTTCTTCTCTCCTACCATTTCAAATCTTCAGCCCTACCAATCACTACCTCTCAGTCTTGTGATTGAGTATGATATTTATACCACAACATATACAGGACACTTCCCATATACATACCTCCAATATTTCCCAAAATCTTAAGGATCTCTCACATATACCAAACTCTTAACTAAGCTCTCCAAACCTCTTTTACAGTTCATAAATTTCTCTCTGGGGATATACATCCTAACCCTGTTCCTGTATGTGCTCAACAGCAATCCACCAACTCCAGCACTCTACCACACAACACAAGTATGTTTTCTTCTCTTTGCAGCTTTAATCTCTTCCTCCTCCTTAACATGAATGTCAGGAACATAGTCAATAAAATACATGACCTACATGCCATCTTATCACTCTAGCCCCCTGATACTACAGTTCTAACAGAAACCTGAAATTACGAACATTTAAATTCTTCCTCCACAATACAATATAAATGGACGTGATCAGAAAAATGTGTGTGGAGGTGGTGTAGCCTTACTGTATAAACAAAACTTAAAGGTAGAAATCATGGAACTGAGCTTGCCTGAATTCAACAATATTGAGGTACTATTTAGCAATCTTGAAATAACCCACAACAAATCTGTAATCATAACAGCTGCATATATAGTAGTGTGCCCCTAACTTGATAGCTTAATTCTGTACAGAACGTGCCATTGTTTTTATTCTATACCCCCACAACAGTTTTGCATTCTTCCAAACAAGTTGAAGGATGCTGATAGTTTTCTGTGCACTGTGTGCACAGTGGGAACTTGCACTTGCCCGCTTCATTCACCCTTGCTCCACTCAGGATCACTCTGCTCTCTTCCCCTTCCCCCATTCCCACTTCCCGTACCACTTTTATTTATCCTAACCAAACTACACCCCCCACATATCCTCAACTTATCACTGTCCTCGACATCAGAACTCACTAACTATTATTTATTTATTTATCATTTGTTAACCGTGAAAGTCTGTCTTGGAACAAGACAATTTTCAGTGGAGGCCCGGGGAGAAATGCTCCAGATGCATGTCTTTGTAACTAATCAACTCCTCCCACCTTATAATTGTATATTATCACCCCAGCCCCTATCTTTTCCTTCCCCAGCTTCTCAAAGCCTCAACTACATCCTTTTCTCATCACCTTACTACTAATACCACCACACCCTCCTCCACTAACCCTCTTCCTAAAGCCCAATATTCAGACATCTTTCTCTTACACATCTCTTCATCCCACTACTATTAACTCCTCTATTCCTAACAATGCCTAACAACCCTCCCATATTCTACTTAAAATCCCCCACCTACCCTTTAACAAACCCGTCTCTATCTGACCTCTCTCAGTTTGAAATAGCAGCCCACATCTACAACTCCACAAGTATTGAACTATTACCAAATAGATGCTTCCACCATGCTAACCCCTCATTAATACCACTAAAACAACCACCTATACCTCCCAAAGATTCCCGCCTAAGTACAAGTAAAAAATGTAATCTTCATTTGTGTGGAGACATACACCCCAACCCTGCCCCACTCTCACCCAACAAATCACAGCCATCACAAGCAGCTTCCCCAAACAAACAATAAATCAAACCTCACCTCTGCTATGCAACATATCCAAAAAGAACTGTAACATCCTCCTCATAAATATAAACCTCAGAAGTTTCTTAAACAAAATACATGAACTTCATGCTACCCTACCACTAAACTTTCCTGACATTGCTGTACTAACTGAAACCTGGCTTAAACCCCACATCAACAATAATGAAAGCATTCCCCCTTGGTTACAATATCTTCAGACAAGACAGGACAACAAAATGAGGTGGAGGAGTAGCAATTCTATATAAAGACAGTCTTAATTTTGAAAAACTGCAGGTAAACATCCCAGATATTGATAATACAGAACTCTTAGCATCACGTCTAAAAATCAATAACAGCAAACATATTGTCTTACTACCTGTATACAAAACACCAAATAACCCCTCCACAACAGAACTTTCTCTCATGGGCCTTAGACACATTTAGCCAAGAAACGATACTAGTTGGTGATTTCAATACTGATTGGCAAACCTGCTCAACAGATAACCCCTCAAATCGTATCAACCTACATGGTTTCATCCAGTTCATTCATTCACACATTAGAATTGGCAAAACCAGCAACAAACAATCCATTGTCAACTGGAGTCTGACTACAAACCCTCTCTGGTTCACGTTTCAGGCTGTCTACCTGACAGCTAGAGTGACCACCTACTAACTTTCTTTCTAAAACACGGTAGCTCACCCACAAAACCACAAACGTATAAACAAATATGTAATACAAAATTTTTTTCCATCAATACCTTTAAGCAAAAACTACTAAGCTGTAACTGGTCCCCATTAAAATACCTATCACTAGATGCAGCAGTCAGTTATTTTAATAACATATCTCCTGATGTTTTAAACACACTTGCCCCCATAAGACACATAAAAACAAAAACTAACAACTGCCCAAACCAAACAGTTACTAAAACAAAGAGACAAATTTTGGGATCAACATATAACCAACAAATCAAAACCTTCTCTAGACACTTACCGCCACCTAAGAAATGTCTGCAAAAAACAAATCAGAGCTGATAAAAAACTGTACTATACAAACATTCAGTCCAAGCATCAACAAAACCCACAAAAATTCTGGGCCACCATCAATCAACTTATCCATCCAGGCCACATCCCTACCCCATCCCCAAATATCAAAAACACAGAAGAAAGCATAGCATCCCACTTTAACTAATTTGTCATAAACTCTATCCTCTCACTTATAAAAACAAAAATAGCCTGCAACAAATCACCCTCTCTACTATCACTGATTTACCTACCCCCTCTCTCTCTTAAACCCACCCAAACAAGCACAATAAAGAAATTACTAAGCCAGCTGAAACACACAACTCTTGCCACTGACAAGCTGCTGAATGACTACCTCAAATTAGCAGCCAATGCAATCTGCTACCCAGTTTCATTACTGATCAATAGATCTATCACTGAACAGTATGCACCTAAAATCTGGAAAACCTCCTATGTCATCCCACTCCACAAAGGAAGCTCCTCACTAAAACTATCTAACTATAGGCCAATATCTATACTATCCCCTTTCTAAAATCTTAGAAAAGTGCATCCAATCTGAACTGATGCAACATCTATTATCTAATAAGCTCCTTTCACATGCACAACATGGATTTTGACCAGGCCATAGTACCACCATGGCACTTCTCAAATTTAACAATACTGTCAAACAACTAAAAAATAATGGCCAAATGTTTGCCTCAATATTTCTCGACATGTCAAAGGCATTTGACACAGTGTCCCATGAACAACTCCTACATGAGCTTGCATCACTTGACATATCTAGAAACACTCTCATTTGATTCCAAAATTACCTTTCTGACCACTATCAGTCAGTCAAATGGCACAATGACCTCTCCTCCCCACTTCTCATTACAGTATGTGCTCCACAAGGCTCAGTTCTTGGGCCTCTGCTCTTCACAGTTCTGACCAATAACCTACACAAAGCTACTAACCTTGTTTCCATCATACAATATGCAGATGACTTCACTGTCATCTACTCCGCACCTACCCTAAAACAACTACAACTCAATACTCAAGAATCTTTTACTGCCATAGTCTTTCTTAGAAAAATACCAGCTCATCCTTAATCTCAAAAAAAAAAAACTAATGCTGTCCCCTAACCAATGCCACAAAACAAACCCCCCCAACCATGACTTTACAATCACCTCATCCAATCACACTCTAATCAAATTCACCTCAGAAACCAAGCTACTAGGTATTATTCTAGATGATAAGTTAAAATTTGACAAACATATATCTCATGCCGTCAAAAAGACCCACATTAAATTAGATTCCCTTTACAGAATAAAACCTTTCATAACAAACTCTTCCAGACAAACTATTGCCAGGACCCCCCTACTATCCAGTTTACTCTACACCTCCCCTATATTTACTAACCTCAAGAAATCAGACTTAAGCAAACTTAAATCATGCTACCATAAGATAGTCAGATTTGCTGCTAACCTGCCCCACAGAACCCATCATTGTCTTGTTATGAAACAACTCAAATGGCTAAAGCTGCCCAACCTACTAACCCTAAACCAGCTTACCATAGCCCATTCCATAGTTTACTGACCCGACAAATGTCCATCCCTACAAGAGTTAGTACAAACCCACCTCAATAGCAGGACTCTACGATCCTCAAGAAAATTACTACTCGAAGTTACAAAATCCAGCAACAGTTTTGGAGACTCACTATATTCTAACTACATAACTAAATCATGGAATTCTCATGGAATCATGGAACTTTATCTATACATGGGCTAAACTCTTGGCTAGGCTTACAAGGGCCTCAGGGCCAGTAGCCTAGTAACGTCCTATGATCTTATGAACTCCACCCGCCAGAACATAGTAAACACAACAAACCTAATGCACTTCAAAAAACTGCTAAAGTCCCACCTAAATGACAACTGGTTATTCTCCTGCTCCTCAGCAGGCTGAACCCATTTCTCCTCTCCTCACCCTCTCTCTTCCTATTCTCCACTTTCACTATACCTCTATGCTTACTGAATACCTTACTTACTCCCATCCTCATCCACTCTCCCCCTACTCTCCACTTTCAATATATCTCTAATTGCTTACTGATCTTATGTGATTGTAACTATAACAACATTAAGCATAATTTATAGTACCAAACAGGTATATATGAGACACTACACCATTGTATATTAAGCTGTTGTATCTCTGAGACACTACTCCACTGAATGATTTCTTGATACTAAGTGTAACTGTCAAAATATGTGTTACTAAGTGATCCCATTAGCCTTATTACCAACTTGAACTGTGGTATGCTATGTGATTTATTACTATCATTTCTTTGCTTGTTTCACTATTGTTTAAAATACTGACTGTGATGTTGTTGTTATGTGGAGCTTTTCTTACTGGGCCTTTGCTGAAAATGGGCAATTTTGCCCAGTTGGACTTCCCCAGTAAACAAATGTTAAATAAATAAATAAAATATTCCTCCTAGCAAGAATCCCAATATAATCAAGGATCTCTTACACCGAATATCACTAACATTCTCATAGGAACTGTGAAGACTGGTAGAGATGGGTGAAGGCTGCCAGCCTTGCCAGATAGAATTTTATACATAATTCTATAATTTATAAATATGAATGTGAATCACAGGCTTGATGTCTTAAATGAAAAAAAATGCTGTTACAAAAATGTGGCAACAGTGCTCTCTACTGACCCAGTAAAAGCATGCTGTGACACTTTGATCTAAAGTCGTCTCCAGCCAGGCTAGAGGAAGGCTTCCTGCCTATTGTTTTAAGGCTAAAGTTAATGAGCAGAATTTACATATGGAATGTCCTTTATTGCTAAAAGTGTAAAAGAATGTAAATGCAGTTTCTGTCAGCCTGGGAACACCAGGAAAGTGTGAAATGATGCAATATTTTATCAGAACAGCAGTTTCAATTTAAACAGAGAGAACCAGAAGGCATTAAGCATTTTTGTCTAGAACATCCATCTCAGCACTGCCTTATGCTCTATGTAAGTACGTTATTTTAGAAGTGTGTTTTCTTGTAGCAATAGCTAGGAAATAGAAAGTTTAGACTAAGTGTTTTTCTGTGATGTCAGAACTTTACTACTGATTTATTTTAAGTATTTCTGTGTGATCTCTGAACTCTTGTCTAGCACTGTCTGTGTAGTAGAAAGTATTGTCTTGTGATTTTAATTATTTATTATTAAATATTTTAAAACCTTTTAGCTGTGGCTGGTTTGTGTAAAAGTAATTTAAGCTCTTTAGAGTACTTGTATGCCTTTGGTAAAACTGTACATAACAACTCTAATAAGCCTTGAATGTAGTCATACTAAGAAATTGGGTAATAATATTGTACAGTAATAATTGGACACCCTTTTAAGGGCCTTTGAGTAGCTTATAATTATTAGCTGGGTGGTTGCAGGGTACTACCGTATAGTCTGGGTAAAAGGGGCACAGCTGGAGAACCTGTGCCAGCCTTCCCCAGGAATATTTGTGTGGTTGTATAAGCTCTTATCTCAAAGTGCATGTACGTGTGTGTCAGCTACTTGTGCAGGGACATGAAGCACTGGTTGGACAGAGATGGTGGTAGAGGTTTTAGCTTGCCCACTAGGCTGAAATCTGGACCCTATAGCTGTGCCAGTGGGGAGTCTTATTGGGGACCTGGAGAGCAAGGGAGTGACCAGCCCCAGACTGACTGTGATCACTGTGTGCTCTTAAGGGAAATTGCACTTTACTGTGTGTATTTGTTATCCTTTCCTCATATATGAGATGCCCTCTCTGGTGTTAGTGGTGAGGATTGAAGCTCCTTGATTGCTTGGCCAGGGCACAGGCATCACAGGAACCAATCATAATGGGTGACTTCAATACTGACTGGTACTCTTATAATTCAGATAACCCCCACTAACTATATTAACCTTCATGGATTTATCCAGGTCATACAATCCCCGACTATTGGATTCTAACTTACAAATATGTTCAAGCCTACCAATCAGGCTGTCTCCCAGATAGCATTAATGATCATACATACCTAGTCAGACACTATCTCCATCCCCACAGAAATTTGACCTACCATCTAATTTGCAACAAGAAACACTTCAATAGTCAAATTTTTCACTGCATCTCACAAAACCCCACTAAAAACACTACACTCAGATACTGCAGTGCACTACATTAATACTACCTTCTTCAACATAGTAAACACATTAACCCCATGCCGAACAACTAGAGTAAAATCTAACTTTCCTCCTTGGGTAACAAAGGACACTAAAAATTTACTCAAACTATGAGATAAAAACCTGGACACTGGCACACCAACAAAAATCATGCTAACCTAGAACACTATAGACAACTTAGAAATAAAGCCAAAAATCAGGTCAAACTAGATAAAAATACATTTGATACTGTTATAGAGACAAAGCACCACAATAATCCTAAAAAATTTTGGTCCGCTATAAATATGCTACTGTGACCAGGCCAATCGTCTGCTCCCATCCCATCATCCACTAACAGTAACGACAGCATGGCAACACAACTCTTCACAAATACTATATGCTTATTTACTAAAACCCACTATAATATCCCCCTTACTATCCCAACAATACCCATAGATACCACTTACTCCTTTTCATTTAAACCTCTTAAAACTTATGCAATAATAATTTTACTCTCTAAACTAAAGTCCACATTCCTGGCGGCAAACAATCTGCTCTCAGAATTCCTACACATTGCAGAAGTTACCATCTCCTATCCTGTGTCCATTCTCATTAGCCAATCTATAACTGAACAATATTTTTTTTTTAACCAGGAGAGTCCGACTTAGAACAAAGCCAATTTTCAGCAGAGGCCCAGGGAGAAACACTCTAGACACATGTCTTTGTAAGGTGGAAGGAAACCAGACCACCCATAGATAACCCATACGAACACAGGGAGGACATGCAGACTCCACACAGAAGGTACCCCCAGCCAAGAATCAAACCAGAGACCCTCTTTCTGGGAGGCAACAATGCTGCTGTTGCACCACTGCACCATCGATATTCCTGTAATCTGGAAAATATTTTACATAGTTCCTCTGCACAAAGGTTACACCACTGCTGAGTTCTCCAACTACAGACCCATAGCAATCTTAGCCTCCTATCCAAAATCTTAGAAAATTTATTCATATACAGCTGTTAAACTACCTTTTATCTAATAACCTCCTTTCTAGCACACAGCATGGTTTCTGCCCAAATCATAGTACCCCAACAGCCATGCTCAGCTTTATCAGTACTATCAATTTACATGGAAATGAAGGGAATCTTGTATCTTCCATCTTCTTGGATGTATCCAAAGCTTTTGATACTGTTTCTCATCAGAAATTACACAAAGAACTCTCCACTCTAAAACTCAGCCTTTCTTCACTCCCATGCTCCAGTTACTTAAATAACCAACAGCAAGCTGTCAAGTGGCAACAAGACCACTTTTCTCTTTTACCTTTTACCATGGGAGTTCCTAATGTTCAATTCTAAGTCCCCTACTATTCACTATTTTTAGCAACAAGCTCCACACAGGTACTGGTCTAGCCTCTGTTGTCCAATATGCTGATGACTCTACTGTAATCTGCACTGCACCTACCCTAAAAGAACTAGAAGCAAGGATGCAACAGTCATGCATAGCTGCCAAAGCCTGGTCATCAGATTTTCCTACTAATTCTGAATCCATTCAAAACAGAACTCATCCTATTTCACCCTATCATATCACGTGATGCAACAGCTCCATTCCAAATACATTCTTCCAATGCTATCATAATATCAACCATAGATCAGACAAAGTTATTAGGTGTGCTAACAGACAACAAATTGAAATTGAATATTCACTTTCCCAGTCCATAAAAGATTTACACAAATTAGGTGCACCCTTTCCTCATAGTCACCACTAAACAGGCTATTGCCATTGCCCATCTACTCTCCACCCTGCTATATGTCTCCCAGTCTTCACCAATCTAAAGAAAATTGATTTGGTCAAACTAGAAACCTGCTACAATAAAATTGCTAAATTCTCTGCTACCTCCCCCAACAGGTCTCACCACTACTCTGCCATACAACTCAACCCCATCACCTCATCTATAATCAACTCCTTACTGCCCACAGACTGGTACACCAACCTGAAAAACACCTCCCCTTTAAAAATTGTTCCAATCCTATGCCAACACTAGAGTCCTCCAATCCTTGACTAAATCCCTGCTATAGGTAACTAAACACAACAACACAGCTGGTGACTCCCTCTACTCTAACTATGTCTCTAAACTTTGGAATACCATACCACAGGCTATCATAACTACTGCTGACCCAACTAAATGTAAAAATCTACTTAGTCCTCCAATCCTTGACTAAATCCCTGCTATAGGTAACTAAACACAACAACACAGCTGGTGACTCCCTCTACTCTAACTATGTCTCTAAACTTTGGAATACCATACCACAGGCTATCATAACTACTGCTGACCCAACTAGATGTAAAAATCTACTTAGGAGCTTCCTTAATAATAAATGGCTTTGTCATGCACTACTCCTGACTAAAGCCTATTCCATGGTCTTTAACTAACCAAACCACTACCATACTATATCTATATCTATATCTATATCTATATCTATATCTATATCTATATCTATATCTATATCTATTTCCCTCTCTCTCTCTCTCTCTCTCTCTCTATATATATATATATATATATATATATATATATATATTTATATATATATATATAGAAACTTATAGATTCACTTCTTCTACTTCTTACTCATACCTCCCTTCTCTGTATCTAAAATATTCAACTTCTCTCCCCTAAACACTTCAACTCCCTCAGCTATCACTTTTCCTCTCAACTATCGCATTATCTCCTTTTCCATCTAATATATGCTATCCACCATTTTCCCCTCACCTACTATCATCTCATACCATGTCTGTCTCTCCATACTTATCCACTCCTCTCATTTCACCTCTTATCCCCTGTTCAATTGGCTGTTTTAAATAACTCCTGCCTCACTATCTAGACCTACATGAAATGTGACTGTAAATGTGTTACACAGTTTAAACTTGCTTGCCACTAAATGTATGTCATACTACACTAAATGTAATTCAATGTAAGTATTGTTTTGTGTTGCCTTAGTGCCTGTATCACTTTGTCATATGGCAGATCATTGAACTGTCATTAGTCGCACCCCTAATTATCGAAGCCACTAATAGCCGAACAGAATTTTCAGCAAAACTTTTCCTAGGGCAAATCGATAGGCTACCCCAGCAACTGTAAAGAAAACAATAAAATTTAAAACCTACCCAGGTGGGGGGGCTTCACCCTACCGCCCTAACTAAATATACCTACTCTGAAATCACACTACAGTGGGGAAAAGGGCAAATTCCAGTTGGTGGCCAACCATTGGTTTGCCCTAAAAAAAATATCACTGAAAACTCCATTCAGCAATTAGTGGCTTAAATAATTAAAGGTTCAACAAATGGCGGTTCGATGATCTGCCATTCGACAATGTAATATAGACCCATTGCCTTATATCTATGAAGGATACACACAACTATGTGATGTCTGAAATGTAATAATCATGTAATTTTGTCAAATGTCTCTGGAGCTTTTCTCCCTGAGCCTCCGCTAAAAATGGACTACATCCCAGTCGGATATTCCCATTAAACAAATGTTCAATAACTAACTAAATAAATAAAATAAGATTTTGGTTGTGTAAATAGAGTGAGGGTAATTGAAAGTTTAAAAATTTTTGAAAATATGTGAGTGAATTTTACTTAATTGTAAATAATTGTAAATGAGTTGTAAAGCTTGTATATAGAATGTATATGTTCCATATTGTGAATTTTAATAAAGGTCCCCTACTTTTCGTTGTGAGGAGGAATGTTTTTGCTCTGGCAATTCCTGCTTCTATTCCTGACATAGAGGCAGCTAGGAGAACCTGTACAATAATGGAGGAAGTAAAGAGTTGTTCTGTTGGTGATAGCAGTGGGGTTCTAACAGTCGGACAAAACATTGTTGAAAAGCAAGTGGATAGTACAAATAGCATTTAGCTGACATTAAACCTCAGAATTTTGAAGACGTTGTTGTAATTGAAATTACTTCTGGAGAAATTTACCTGATGAAAAAAGTGGTTGGTTTATTGAATAAATATGATCCTGGAACATAAAAACCTGTTCATCACTTAGATTTTCAAGAAGGTGTGGTATTTTTATTTATTTTCTCAGTAATATATCTGTATATTGCCAAAATATGGAGAAATATTTCCGTACTTTTAAACAAATACATATGAATAACTTAAATCAAAAGCAAGTGGTAGCGGATATTTGTTTGTTTAGAAATTATTATGCATGCAACTTGTTTCCAAGTTTGGTGTATTTCATTTATAATGGCATTTAGTTATTATTTTAAGTTGTCAAGAAAAGATGAAAGAAAAATCCAATACTTTGCAGTAGTCTTTCTAAAGATTCTTTTTTATTATCTTCTTACAACTTAAAATAATAACTATTATTATTACTGTTATTAAAATGCTGGATAAACAGAATGTGTGGTATCCCGGAAGGACTTGGTGAATGGGAAGCATTGCCCTCAAATACATTAGTAATGGCTGTGTGATGTTTTAGTCTACACCTAGAACTCTCACGTTAGTGAAGTAAACCATTAATTCATCCTTTCCACTGTTGAAGTAGCCTTTAAGCTATATGAGTTTTTTCTCACCTAGGAAATAACAACTGCAAGCTTCAAAGAATCCCTGGCTTCCTTCCCCAAATCCTTCACTCTGATTGCTTATTGACTAATCCCCAGATGGGAAATCAACAGTCAGAGTAAAGCTTTCTTAAGTATTTTATTTTCACCGCAAAATAAAATACATCTTTCTCAGGCTTCTCAGAGTAATCGGTGAAGAGCTTTGTTTCTGGCAGATTGTTTCTCACTTAGGAATCAACAACTAGCCAGTTTCAAAAAATCTCTTGCTTCCTTGCCCCAACTCCTTCACTCTGACTGCTTATACTATAACTGCCGGGGGGGGGGATCAGCAGTCAGAGTGGAACTTTCTTAAGTATTTTCTTTTCACCTCTTGAAGAAGCACCTCTTTCAGAAGAGAAATTGTCTTAAGAGCTTTGTTCCTGGCAGATAAGTCCCTGTTGGAGAACCCCTCCACTCAGAAGTTATTGCCCTTGTAAGAAAAATAATTTATTTGTTTTTTTCATTAAGCATGACATTCCCCTTTTTAAGAACCTAGTATTGTTTCACAATATCAGAGAAGTTTCCTGTATGGGACCAGTAAATTTGATGTAGAGATAGTATTTGGGGCTACTTTGTGAAAAATTATGTGCTGCTTGTGTAAACTTTGACTGTTGTGGGACAGAAATGTTTTCAGAGGAATTGGGGGGAAATTGTCAGTGTAATGCTTATGTTCATTTCATGACAATCTACCTCCATTTTGGTTCTGCCAGTGTGTTTGTGAGTGCTTGAACACCACTGACAGGGAAATTATGTACCATTTTTAAACTTATGGGACTGGGAAAAGTGGTGTGAGTGTAGGTGTGCTGCTTGAGAACATTCAGTGACAATTTACCTTTTGACCAACCCACTCCAGTAATGCTTACTGCTTTGGTGCTTCTTCCCCAGTTACAGCATGGATATTCAGTCCAGTCTGGCTTTCTCTCCTCACTCAGTACCTAGCAAGAAAAACATATTTTATTGTATCTATTTAACATTTGTTTACCAGGAAAGTCTGACTGGGACAGAGTCCATTTTCAGTGAATTCCCAGGGAGAAATGCTCCAGATGCATGTCTTTGGAATGTGGGAGGAAACTGGAGTACCCAGAGAAGCCAATACAAATGCAGGGAGGACATGCAGACTGTGCAGAGAAGGCACCCCAGCTGAAAATTGAACTGGAGAACCTCTTGCTGTGAGGTGACAACACTAACCGCTGCACCACTGCACTACCCAGTGTCCTTGCTGTTGTTATGGACTCAGTCTACCTCTTAGACAACAGTGGGTGAACCTGCAGTGGTCACTTGTTGCTCCTTAGACTACCTACTTTATTGTCCAGCTTGAGCTGTTGCACTCCTTTTGGCCGGCATAAACAGGGGGTCAGCCATGACCTCTTCGGCTGTTACGCTGTCTGATACAGGCTTAGCAGAACCATTTTCTCTGGGTCTAGGAGACAGCCCAGGAGATTCTGTTCAGGGAAGCTTGGTCAAGAGATCATTAGACCAGACAGACATCCCACCTTCAAGTTGGTCCTCTTCTGCTGGAACTCCTATTAGGAAAAAAACAAAAAGTTAAACATTGTTCTTCTGATGAAGTTATTACAGTTAAAAAAGATGTTTCTTTGCTTTGGATCGACAGATATTACATATAGTAACTCTTGGTATGCAGAAGATTTTACAGATTGGATTTCCCTATAAAATTATTCTTGAATAAACAGGGTCTAATGATTGTGATTTTGACATAGATCAGGATTCTTCTCGCACAGCTTCCCAAGCCCAACTCTTGGATTTTGAGGAAAATCTTTATTCTTATTCTCCTATGGAGGACTTTTCTTTTAATCAGACCATTGCCATGATGAATGAGATATTTTTATTGGAATAAATAGATATTCCTCCTGAAGTGAGGATGGATTATGATATGTTAGAAATGGGTGTAACTCAAACCTCTCCCATCCCTCTTATAGTGCCGGCTCTTACGGATGTATCAAATGCTGCCAGTAATCATCCTGAAATCTAGTCATCAGTTCCTAAAAAAGCAAACAAGCTATTTAAGGTAACTAAAGCTGATGTGTTTTATCTCACCTTGGGTCAGGCCTGCTGCCATTTCAGCTGTCTCTTGTACTGGCAGCAGACTGGTCTCAATACCAACCCTTCTCCTGGTGATAAGGAGGGTAAAATATTAGACCTTAGAGATAAGAGAATGTTTTCTTCATCCACTTTGTCCTTCAGAATTCTGAATTACCAGGCATATATGTGGAAATTTGTGCTATGTCATATTTACATCCTGAGGGATTTAAGTTCCACTCTTACTACAGAAGAAAACTCTTTTACTGAACCCAACTGTTTCGACCCTTTCTCAGGTATCTAAACATGCTTTGAAGGGTGTGTCTGTGATTGTGCAGGTACTGTGTCTAGGGCCCCTGCTACTGCTACAGAGAAGATAGGTGGTAATCCATTAAGTACAGAAGAAGTAATTAGGGACCTGGGGACCCAAGTTGATAGCAATCTCTCATTTGACAACCACGTGGCCAAAGTGGTTAGAAAAACATTTTATATAGCCCACCTAATCATGAAGGGATTCACATCTAGATCAGGGGAGGTCATCGTGCCTCTTTACTCATCCCTCATCAGGCCCATAATTGAGTACAATGCCCCTTTTGGGATGTACCTTACCAGACACCTGCAGCAACTGGAAAGACCCCAAAAGTATCTCACCAAGAGGATCAAGGGACTCAAACAGATGCCGTATGCTGCCCGGTTAAAGAAACTCCAGCTCTACTCAGTGGTATACCGCCTGCTCAGAGGCGATCTGTGCCTGATAAAGCCATGTCCAACCCGGAATTAATGGACATGCTGCACCTCAGAAAATCCAAATCCCATCGAGCCTCGAGGGACTTAAACCTCAGCACTGAAATAAATAGGACATGCTGGAGGGACAGATTCATAACTCAGAGGCTCCCTTCACTCTGGAATAAAATCCCAGTCCAGGTTAGGCAGAGTCCCTCATTGACTCTCTTCAAGAGGAATCTTGATGAGTGGATGGGAGATCGTAGGTTTACCCCGGGTATCACTTCTGTGTCACTGTTAGAGAGAGGCACAGTAAACTAACCTCGAAAAAGGGCATAGCAAAATTAATTTAAAATGGGTGGCGAAAGCCATACACACTCTGGCTAGGCTTATAAATGCCCTAGGGCAGATAGCCTAGTATGAACCTATGAACCTATGAACCTAAGATATGCTTGGGTACGAAAACAAAAGTTTGCTAATGAAGTAAAGTCTGAAATCTTGAATTCAGCTTTTCATAAGCGGTATTGTTTGTCTCATCTGTTACCTAGATTCTCAAACAATATGATGAAAGAGAGATATTAATTCAGGGAGTTTCTAAGATACTTCATGTACCCCAATACAGATCTTATAGTGCTCCCTCTTATACTAAAAAGCCAAAAAAAAAATCAGTCCTTTTCTGGCAAACAAAATGCAAAAAGAAAAAAAAAAGACGGCTGGAGAGTAGCAACAATAAAAACAGGAGTCTTTTTAGAAAAAAGGGCAGACCAACAGTACACAAAGACTGTGGCACCTGTTCTTAGCTTTTCCTTCTCCCACAGTACGTATCTCTACAAAACTATCCTTAAAACTGACCCTCAACATTCCCTTTTGGCAAAAGATGTTCTTGGCTCCAGAATATTAAAAGTACTGCAGGAAGGCTAGAGATGACACTGCATACAGAAATCACCTTGCAGGGGAATATCTTCCCACCCTCCTTGGGTTCTTCAGTTTTTACTCACCTATTAAGTCTTATAACCAGTGTGTTTAATTTAAAGGGCCAAAGTTGTCTACTCCATAATACTTCTGGTACTAAAGAATGTTGCATCTTGGAGACCAGTACTTGGTCTTTCATTTTTAAATCTTTATGTGAAGGTTCCAAAGTTCAAAATGTTGACCTTACAGAACCTGTTACCTTTCATTCCGTACATGAGTTATATAGTGACTCTAGGCCTAAAAGCTGCATAATACCGTATTCCTATAGCCATATCATTGTAATGTGGTGCATACACAATTTTGCAGTTATAGTATTCTCTAAAATATGATTGCACTACTTCCTTTGGGTAACTCTTACCTAACCACAAATTTTTTGTTGCTGTTATCTTTATTATTATTATTATTATTATTATTATACTTTTAAAGTTTTTTCTACAGAAGACAGAGAAGCACAATAAATATAATCTGCTTTAGAGAACTGTAGATGTGAATGTCTCTTTCCTGAGTTAAGATTTCATAATTGAAATCTGGTGATCCTTAAAAGAATTAAACAAATAAGTTTACATCCTTTACATTTGCTAATGCCATAAATGGTAATTTGAATGAGAATTACTCATCTGAAACAAGAGTGATTCAAGTGGACAAAAATGTTTTTTCTAAAATGGTGGGGGGATTCAATAATGCCTACATGGCCATTTTTCACAATGTGCACATCACGCCATGAAAAGTTTTAGATTCAATAAAGTCCATGTAGCGGACCGCACTCATGCACAAACATGGTAATTCTGTGGCATGCAACTTACAGCATAAGTAGTTGAATTGTATGTTAATGAAGCAAACCAACACAGTGGAGCAATTCAACAAGCTGTAAAGCAACCGCTATAAAGCAACCATGTAGACTCCGTGCTTGTGTTGCCCATGTATTTGAAAACTTTTTGAATTCAGCCATGGAAAGGTGTCTACATAGAAACAAGTGCACATAACAGTTATTAGATTTATACAGAACTGAACTTAACATGTAACAGCAGACACATTATTATATTTACAGACAGGGTGGATGCTACAAATGTAGGTTAACAATAGCAACAATCCTTTTTAAGTGCCATGACATACATGCAGCTTCGCTCCCCACCCCCAAATGAAGGATATACTTGTAACTGATGCAGACAGCTAAAAGTGTAAACCGCATGAAACACACTATTCATATTGTCATGTAAGCCTATGCAGTATGTAAACAATAAATCCAAAAGAGGAAAAGTGCTCAAACCACAACTGTAAACCAAAAAAAGAGAGAGCACTGGACAGCCGTCACCTGCAAAAGTTTTTAATGACACAGCAACCACAAAAGAACACTAGGCACAAATTAATGCTGAAATCAAAAAAACAGTACGTTTTCGTCCATAACGTCATCAGAATACAGCCTAATAACAAATTTCAACATTAAATAAGGTGCCCAATTTTGTTAATTGCATACAATCAACACTAACAATAAATTAGTTAACATCAATTACTAGAACATTCAACATGAAACATTAGAAAAATATAAAAAAAAAAAATTAATTATGCAGTGTAATTTGTATATAAACCTAAAATGCAGAATGCACTCTAAAAATTGCCATTAATAGACTGGTTTGCTATGAAGTATGTAGCTGACAGAATGCAGTCAAATTTTATCAAAATGTATTCCTCTGTGCAGATATATAGCAAAGTAGTACATTCCCTTGTGTTTACAACGCAGGGCTCCCCCTTCAATTCTCCTGCCTACATGGTTACCAACCATGTAGATTCAGGGCTAGAGTTGCCACCCCTCCATTTATTTTCCGGACTATCCGGAAATCAAACTGATTCTCCAGTAGTCCGGAAAACACTGTACAAACTCCAGTATTCTGTTTCAAAAAGGAAACAGACTATCGGAGTTTGTAAATTGGCTGATTTACTATGCTTTTTTTACACACGAGTGGTGTGACTTTACTCCAGTTTTCGCCACGAAGGAAGGTGGCAGCCCTATTCAGTGCTATAGCATGGTGAAGATGGAATAAGGTCAAAACTAATTAGAATTGCTGAATCGCAAAAAATTGTAAACATATAGGGATGTTCACTTCTTGTAGGCACTTCCACAATGTTTGTTTTCAATGGATGGCAACAGTGAATGATGACATCAGGGGGGTATCAGGTTACACTTACAGTGGTGTACATTTAAGTCTGTGAAGGGTGAGAGTGTATGTAAGCAGCGCACAGTTCACAAGTTCTTTCATCTTCTTTATTGTTTGTTAAAATGTGTCATATCTGTCTGCTTTGTTATTTTTTAATTGTTTTTGTTATTGTTTGCACAATGTAGTGCTTACTGCAATTGCCGGAAATTTATTTATTTATTTATTTATTTATTTGTTTATTTTGCATTTGTTAACCAGGTTGGTCCAGCTAGGTAAGAATTTACCCTTTTTCAGTGGAGACCCGAGGGGAAAAACTCCAAATAGACATACAAGTAGAAACAAGTTTACAATAATACAGAGCAAAACAATGTCATGAATACAATGGATAAGAAAAAATAATGTAGCCAATGGAATTAAACATAGCTATATACAAAAATATAATAATAAGTGTGTAAAAGGAAAAACAACGATAATAAATCAAGAAGAATGCAGTAAGGGAATTAAGGTTATAGATAATCATTTGAAAATAATATGGTATTATCAGATTAGAGGCTAGAAGGAGAAATTGTGAAAGTGCAGGGGGCCTCAGATCTGAGGAAGAAGCTAGTGCAGGAGTAAAAAAAAAAAAAAGAGAGAGAAACGTGTATGTACAAGGGGCCTCAGATCAGAGGAAGAAATGATACAGGAGAAGAAAGTAGTAGAGGAGGGATGTAGTAATCTAGAGGGAGGGTGTAAAAGGGAGAGCATATAGACATAGTAAGTTATAGAAATAGGAAACATCTTATAGATCAGACTTAGTGGTAAAGTTAGTATAGGGAGAGGGAGGGGTTAAGTAGGGTGGTTGCAGGTACATATAAGGTTGTTATGGAGATACAGTATCAGGTCATGCTTGAAGTTAGAAAGGGAGGCATGGCTTCTGATTTGTAGAGGAAGATTGTTCCAGATAAGGGAAATGGAGTGTTTATAGAGCATACTTCAATAAATCGGTGTCAATAAATCACAGCCCTTAAGGCCAAACACTATGCCTGATACACTAGTGATAGGTGACTCTATAGTCAGACACACTGACGTCCCACTTACCAGGCTGAGCAAGGAGAGGGTAACGGTAAGCTGCCTATCGGGGGCAAGGATCCGCCATATAACACACGCACTCAGGTCACTCAAAAGCACGTACAAATATGACTCCGTCATTGTCCATGCCGGCGTGAATGACCTGAGACGTACCTCCTTGGACTACATGAAAAGAGACGTTGAGGAGCTCTCTGATTATGCAGCCCAGGCTGGTATGACCCTGACCCTGAGCAGCATCCTGCCCTCACCAAGAATGATTCCACAATACAAAGACAAGATGATCAGCTTTAATAATTGACTCAATTACTGGTGTCATTCTAGGGGGATCCAATGTCTGTCTGCTTGGGATGACATGCTGGACAAGCCATGCTGCTTCGCAAGGGACGGCTTGCACCTGTCACCACTGGGCTTCCGGATATTGGCTAAGGCTCTTGCCACCCCCATAGTGCCTTTTAGGCAAGGCTCAAAAGATGAACCCACCTCCTTAGAAAACAAAAATGGAAAAAAATTAAGGGTAATGCTGCTCAACGCCAGAAGTCTAAATCTCAGGATGCAGGCTCTCAAAGCACTCCTCAGTATGGAGAACATTGATGTCTGCGCTGTAACCGAGACCTGGTTCAAGGCTCCTGAGAACACCCCAGCGCTACCAGGCTTTACCTTGTATCATGCTTTTCGGCCCCAAAACCTGGGCCGAACCACAAAGGGAGGGGGGAGTGTCCATATTCATCAAGGATACCCACACCTCTAGGTTAGTGGCAACTCATGAAACATCGGAGACCATCCAGGTGCAGATAACCATAGGCAAAACTGCTATACAACTAGTTGCATGTTACAGACCACCCTCCCAATCTCAAGAACCCCACTCAGCCTTCCTGAAGACATTGGAAGATATGAATGTCTCACCAAATAACATCATATTGGGAGACTTCAACTACCCTAACATAGACTGGGTGTACTATTGTAGCCCTAACACCCTAGCCCAAAGGTTCCTGGAATTCATAAACTCAAATGCAATGGAACAGCTAGTCACCACTCCCACAAGGGGGGATAATATACTAGACCTGATCATCACAAACATGGGGACAAAATGCTCCACACCGGAAGTATTGCCCTCACTGGTGAGATCTGACCACAAACTAATCACTCTGGATATACATTTACCACCTCCACCCCTAGCACAAAAGACTACAGTGAGAAACTTCTCAAAAGCCGACTTTACACTTCTCAAGACTGAGATGGTATCATTTAAGCCCTCAGGGCCAATGGAAACCACATCCCAAAATGCTGAATCCTACACAAATACTTTCTACGGACATCTCCAAGAATGCGTGGATTGTGCAATCCCAAATAAAACCAAGACCCTCTCCACCAAAGGAAAGCATCCTGTCTGGTGGGCCCCAGCCATAAACAAATTGTATAACAAAAGAAGGAGGCTACTGCAAGACAGAGCAAAATCCCATAAAGGGAAGGCATCTCTGATCAGCACTAGTAGAAAGCTACGTTCTCTCATAAAAATATCCAAGGCCAACTTTGAGCGAAAAATCGCCAAGGACACTAAGGATAACCACAAGGCATTCTTCAGATATGCTCAGAATTAGTACACAACGACAAAAAATTTACCGAA
This sequence comes from Protopterus annectens, assembly GCF_019279795.1. NCBI lineage: Eukaryota > Metazoa > Chordata > Ceratodontiformes > Protopteridae > Protopterus > Protopterus annectens. The sequence goes on from NC_056726.1 coordinate 335,570,022, forward strand.
CCCACAGATATTGCCAACATTCTGGCAGACAGGTTCAGTGCAAATTTCTCCCCTCCCTCACCTCCAAAAGAAGAAATACTCATCCCAGCTGAATGTAACCTCCCTGTCATCTCTGATGTCCAGGTGAGAACCGCCCTCAACAAAGCAAAAACACAGCATCTATGGGACCTGATGGTATCCCCGGCTGCGTGATACGTGAACTCCTAGAGGAGCTAAACCCGCATATAAAAATAAATGTTATTTAACCTTTGCCTTACTACAGGATATGTACCTGAACACTGGCGTACAGCAACAGTGGTCCCACTCCACAAGGGAGGCTCCACTACAGACCCTGGGAACTACCGCCCCATAAGCTTGACCAGCCTAGCTTGCAAAGCTATGGAAAGAATTATTATGGAACTCATAAAAAATGACATTGGTTACCTACAGACACTTGACCCCAACCAGTTTGGCTTTGTAAAAGGCAGATCCTGCCTTTTGAACCTGGTTGACTTTTTCGAAACAGTCACTAGAGCCATTGATGAGGGCAAGGCAGTTCATACAGCCTACCTGGACTTGGCTAAAGCCTTCGACACAATACCCCACTCAGGGATCATAGAAAAGCTAAACAGCTTAAAAGTAAATCCATATGTCACAAGATGGGTTGAAAACTGGCTGCAGAACGGAACCCATAAAGTCAAGATTGCGGGAGCCATGTCAGACTCAAAGCCAGTCACAAGTGGTGTTCCACAGGGCTCTGTCCTGGGACCCCTCTTGTTCGGCATTTACTTCTCAGATGTGAAAGCAAACATGGGAGGGTTGTGGCTGACAAAGTTCGCAGATGACTGCAAACTAGGCACCATAGTTGATACACCAGCTGACATATACATCCTACAGAAAGGCCTTACCGAAACGGACAGCTGGTGCCGGAATCATGGCCTTAAACTGAATGCCAAGAAATGTATAGTCATCCCCTTTGGGAAAAACAAAATACCCACAAATTATCACATAGACAGTAACCCACTGAGTACCGAAAAAGTAATCAGAGACCTGGGGACCCAAGTTGATAGTGACCTCTCATTTGACACCCACGATGCCAAAGTGGTTAGAAAAACTTTCTACCTTGCCCACCTTATCATGAAGGGGTTCACATCCAGATCAAGGGAGGTCATCGTGCCCCTGTACTCCTCCCTTATCAGGCCCATGATTGAGTACAATGCCCCATTTGGTATGTACCTCACCTGGCACTTACAACAGCTGGAGAGACCCCAGAAGTACCTCACCAAGAGGATCAAGGGTTTCCAACATATGTCATATGCTGCCAGGCTAAAGAAACTCCAGCTCTATTCAGTAGCATACCGCTTGCTCAGAGGTGATCTGTGCCTGACGTACAAGGCCATGTCCAACCAGGAATTGATGGACATGCTCCACCTCAAAAAATCAAAATCCATAAAAACCTCGAGAGCCAAAGATTTAAACCTCAGTACAAATATGAATAGAACATGCTGTAAGGACAGATTCATAACTCAGAGGCTTCCCATACTCTGGAACAAAATCCCAGTCCATGTTAGGCAGAGGTCCTCACTGACTCTCTTCAAGAGAAATCTTGATGAGTGGATGGGAGATTGTAGGTTTACCCCGGGGGTCACCCCTGTATCGCTACTTAACAGAGGCACAGTAAACTAATTTTAATAAGTAAGGGGGTCTTCAATGTGTCACTACTAGACAAAGGCACAGTATTCTAAATTTATTCTATACACCTTAGTACCACTACACGGGGTGGCGAAAGCCACATCTCTAGGGCTAGGCTTGCAAATGCCTCAGAGCAGATAGCCTAGTACTAAACTATGAAACTATGGTAACCCTACTCAGGGCTATAGCATGGTGAAGATGGAATAAGGTCAAAACTAATTAGTATTGCTGAATCGCAAAACATTGTAAACATATAGGAATGTTCACTTCTTGTAGACACTTCCACAATGTTTGTTTTCAATGGATGGCAACAGTGAATGATGACATCAGGGGGGTATCAGGTTACACTTACAGTGGTGTACATTTAAGTCTGTGAAGGGTGAGAGTGTATGCAAGCAGTGCACAGTTCACAAGTTCTGTTTCATCTTCTTTATTTTTTGTTAAAATGTGTCATATCTGTCTGCTTTGTTATTTTTTAATTGTTTTTGTTATTGTTTGCACAATGTAGCGCTTAGTGCAATTGCCGAAAATTTATTTATTTATTTAGTTTGCATTTGTTAACCGGGTTGGTCCAGCTAGGTAAGAATTTACCCTTTTTCAGTGGAGACCCGAGGGGAAAATCTCCAAATAGACATACAAGTAGAAACAAGTTTACAATAATACAGAGCAAAACCATGTCATGAATACAATGGATAAGAAAAAATAATGTAGCCAATGGAATTAAACATAGGTATATACAAAAATATAATAATAAGGGTGTAAAAGGAAAAACGATAATAAATCAAGAGGAATGCAGTAAGGGAATTAAGGTTATAGATAATCATTTGAAAATAATATGGTATTATTAGATTAGAGGCTAGAAGGAGAAATTGTGCAAGTGCAGGGGGCCTCAGATCTGAGGAAGAAACTAGTGCAGGAGTAAAAAAAAAAAAAAAAAAGAGAAATGTGTATTTACAAGGGGCCTCAGATCAGAGGAAGAAATGGTACAGGAGAAGAAAGTAGTAGAGGAGGGATGTAGTAATCTAGAGGAAGGGTGTAAAAGGGAGAGCATATAGAAATAGTAAGTTAGAGAAATAGGAAACATCTTATAGATCAGACTTAGTGGTAAAGTCAGTATAGGGAGAGGGAGGGGTTAAGTAGGGTGGTTGCAGGTACATATAAGGTTGTTATGGAGATACAGTATCAGGTCATGCTTGAAGTTAGAAAGAGAGGTATGGCTTCTGATTTGTAGAGGAAGATTGTTCCAGATAAGGGAAATGGAGTGTTTATAGAGCATTTTACCTATGTTCTTATTGGGTCTATAGACTTGTAGTAAGTGTTTATCGGAGCTGCGCAGGGAACGGGGAGGGATGTATGAGGAGATCAGGTTGGACAGAGATGGACAGTCAGAGTTAGATTTAAGAATTGTAAAAGCTTGGATTAGCTGACTTTTGGCCAGTAGGTGTGGGAGTTCAATGTAGTTTTGTGAGTGCTGTGCAGTGATGGGATTTATAGTGGCTGCTGGTGACAAATCTAGTAATTTTGTTGTAGATTTGGAGGAATGAATGGCAGGTTTCTCTATGCTTGACATGTAACTATTCCTCTGGCAGCACATGTTTGTGTAGGGCTGGAGTACAGATAGTCTTGGAATCTGTTACAGAGTGTGCAAATTTTAAATCATTTTTTGTGCTCCATGTTTACATGATATCACAGGAATGGAGGGAAGCAATAACAATATTGCCTAAGTTTATCTTATTTACGCATAGGTGATGAGGGGCGCAGAGGTGTGCACAGTGGCGGAGGTCTGCACTGTACAATAATCAGCAGCAATGGAGTTAACACAGTCAGTTAAGCAGTAGGTGTGTTTCAGAGGTGCTAATTACAGTATAAGCAGGTCATTTTCAGCACAGTAGAGCTATTCAACAAGGTATAAAGCATACATGTAACCTCCATTCTGTTTTTTCCTGAATACTTCAATACCATTGGAGTAGAGACAAGGAACTTTTAAAGAGACACAATGTTAGGGGCTGCTGCAGCTTTGCTCCATAAGTATGTGCTAGAGGCTGAAGCCATTGCTGCTGGTGCTGGTGACAATAGGCCTAGGCCAAGAAAGAGAACAGTGTTCAGCCCCAGGGTAACTTTCAGATGCTACATGACCTGGAAATTGTAGAGCACTAGAGGGCAGACAGGGATACATTACAAGAACTCTGTAAAGTCGGCCACCTTCAACTCAGAGCCAGAGCCAACTGAGAGGAACCCATTCCAGTGGAAACTAAGGTATATGTAGCCCTTAGAATATTAGCTACAGGTATCTTTCAAAGATCAACTGGGGACATGATGGGTGTGTCATAGGCACTGGCATCCAGGATCTTCCACCAGTTCCTGAATGTTATGCTCATACATGCCAGTGAGCACATACAGTATGTTTTACCTGTAGTTCTGAGGAGAAGCTACTGGGTAGCACACTATCCTGAAGTACTGGGTGCCATGGATTGCACTCATGTATGCATTAAGACATCACCTGGTGAGCAGGGTAGAATCTACATTAACAGCAAAAGATACCACTCCATCTACTGCCAAGTCATGTGTAATGCCCAGGGAATTATCTTGAATGTGTGTGCTGGCAACCTTGGCGCTTGTCATGACTCCCTTATCTGGCACATATCAGAGCTGTACCAGATTTTTGCTAGTGGGGCATCCCACATGGCCATTTACTGGGGGAAGCTAGCTATGCACTGGAACTATGACTGATGACACCCATCAGAAGTGCACACAGAAGAACACTAAAATGAGGCACATGCTCAAACCAGAAGCATTATAGATTGTGTGTTTGGGATACTAAAGTCACGGTTCCAGTGCCTAGATTCATCTGGTGGAGCCCTGTGGTATAATTAATGTGCATGTGCACAAATATTCCAGTATGTGCTATGCTACACAATCTGATTCTACTGAAACAGCTGCAGTTGGATCAGCAATTGAAAAGGACACACATCCCCCCACCAAAACCTAGGTCATCACAGCCACAGTCAGAGGAGGACTCAGAGGGGGAAGAGCAGCTGCTGTGGCTGGAGGCAGATGTTGGCATGCTCAATATGCCCTTGCTTTGGCTAAGAGACAATGTATAGCACATTCACTGACCACCTAAGTGTCTTATACCTTTCTCCTTCTCACAGACATATGGTTAAATTGATGCCAGACAACTTACACAACCTTTACCTTCCATGTATTGGCTGTTTACTGCTTGCATCAGAGTCAGCCCTGAACTAAAACTGTGTCAACTGCTGCATTTGCAAGGTAAGTCCTGAACCTAGAGTGTATACTTTCATAATATTATGGCATATGCTTGTATTTTTTAACTTGGTACCGTAATCAAATACATATTGTTGGATTTCTACAGAAACTACCTTAACATGTGACAGCAGTGCAATGATTTTACTGATGTGTTCCCATTAGTAAGTCTTAGGCCTCAGGCATTAAATATTCACACAGTCATCCCTCTTGATAATATTGATGATCAGTGCATGCCCTCAATTTAGCACCATACCTTTGCAATGGTAAATCATTGAAGACAGAAGGTAGAAAGTAATGGTATACATTGCAGTTTCTGACTTCAGAACCCTTCTCAAGATCAAACTACAGGCAGGATGCAGAACAAGAAGAGTAACAAGAGTATTATATCCTTGTTTATGCCATAGCAGTAACTCACCTTTGCTCCACACCAAAAGAACAGGCTATGCTTTTTTGTGACATTTGTGCCATAACAGTAATTCACTTATGCTACCCCCAAAAGAGCAGTATATGGTTGTGTGTGATATCTAACATGGCCTTGAGCTGTTGGTAACTGCATATCATATAACTTGGGTCTATATCACATTGTTGAACTTTTAAATGTTCAAACATCATATGGTCGACACCATATGATCAAACTTTTAAAAATTTGAATGTTTCAACGGAGATCTCTGTACAGTACGGAATGGGAAGATTTCCCTTTTCTGCACTGTAGTGCGATCTTGGAGTTGGTATATTTAAAGAGTGGGGGGTATGGGAGAAGGGGGGATTGCCCCCTGCTTAAACTTAAACTGTTCAGGTAGTTTTTTTCTTTGGTTTATTTTTTTTATTACATTTTAGAACTTTTAAAAGTTCGATCATATGGTGTCAACCATATGATGTTCAAACTTTTAAGAGTTTGATTATGTAATACAGATGCGTATAACTCCCCAGTTAATATCCTCACAAATTTAAGGTCAGAGATATTGAATGGCTTACACACTGCATGTCTCACACTACTAGTCAGATCAGTGATTAATTACCAAGAAACACAGAAATGAAAGACACAACTGTATATTTGCAAGTATAATCATAACAGGTTGAATGCTCAGTAAGTGAACTAGCTATGTCTAAATATAATAATGATAGTGAAATGTACAAATAGTTGATGGTTTGATAGCAGTGTACATTCTGCTGCAGCTGGTTGTGTGAAGAATTACTACAATCCTTTGCTGCAAAGCTCTTTCTTTGGCAAAGAGGAATAGGTTCATAGGTTCATAGGTTGGTACTAGGCTATCAGCCATCGGGCCTATACACGCCTAGCCATAACAATTCCCTGGATAATTCTTCCCACAATATTTATTTCCCTGGACCTTTGTCTAACAGGGCCACTGATGTGATCCCCGGGGTGAATTTCCTATCTCCCATCCAATCGTCAAGGTTCCTTTTGAAGAGGGCCAAGGAGGCTCTCAGCTTGATATGCATGGGCAGTCTATTCCAGAGTATGGGGAGTCTCGGGGTCAGGAACCTATCCCTTCAGCATGTTTTGTTCATTGTGATGACAAGGTTTAGATCCCTGGAGCGTGTGGCTAAAACTGAAAAAGCAAGAGCTTCCACTGAGCTTTGAACTCAGATCACTGAATTCAAAGTCCAGAGTGCTAACCATTACACCATGGAAACAACTTGGTATCCATCCTGTTTGCTGAAGATACATTGATGTGAGACTTCACATCCTAAGCTACATAGAAATATGTCATGTGTACTACCATGTTCTACTGTTTATGTCATCATACATTGGTTGTCCTCATTTCATGTATTTCTCCATTTTCTTTTTTTTCAGTTTGTTATTCCTATTACATTTACTGGGCAACAAATGCATTACAGGTTTGGCTGTGCTTATTTGGTTTGCATGATTTGCTGAATTGCAAAAACAGGACAAACCCAATCTCCTAGGAAGCAGACAGCCACAAATATAAACTAGACAAATTCAATTAATGCTCTTGAGCATCACAAAAAACAGGCCTGGAGCACAGCTGGAACTCTCAAATGTTTGCAATGTGGCTCCTGATTGTGCACTGCTTACCTGTGTACAAACAGATGTATCTCACGTGTGTACACTTTGTTCACCATTGCGCAAACCAGCTGCTTGCTGCACTATGGGACTGTATACATCATGTGTCATTATTGCTATTTATTTTTCATTTCTTTATCTGACATAAAACTACATGTGGCAACATTACAAACCAAGGGCCCAATCTAACTATATATCAGATAGTTACAATAAATTCATGTGTCCCCCCACATCCCCAAGCACTATAAAACTGGGGTCTCAGTACTTTCTCCACACATATATCAACCACACTGCAAAGTGTAACATATAATATTGTGTGCTCCGTCATAGGCAGTGCCAGTTAGTGGTGCTCACAACCTTGGACTGCTAAACTCAAATATCCAACTATGCTCAATAAGGGCACTTGTGTTGCTGAACAGCAAGGCTTCTAAACAGCCTAGTGCTATTAGTGCTATTAGGCTACTAGCCTCATATAACACTATGAAGCTATGTGCCTAGGCAGGCCTCCCAAGCTATTGTGCACAGCATGGCATGCTGATGTCATCTACTATAAGTGCACCTGCACTATTGTATAAATCAGACTTGTGTCATGGTTATGTGTTAAGCACTGTGCTGTGTAGTCTGTGCACTTAAATAGTTAGGGATTCGGTTCACACTGCATTTGACTCTGTGTGCATGTATGTGTGTGTTGAGTCAGCAGGGTAGAAGTGGTATCCTACAGTTACTTCTCCAAGAGCATGGATTGCCAGTAGTTTGATACCTGCACAAGCCTACACATCTATTTCATGCAGCATTCCCAACCTATTGTCTCCCACATGACCTGCTGGTGTCATCTACTATAAGTTCACCTGCACTCCAGTAGAAAATCAGACTTGTGCTATGGTGCATGCGTTAAGTACTGTGTACTGTAGTCCGTGCACCTAGTTAGGTAGGGGTTCTATTCTCACTGCAGTCAACTGTGCATCTCTTAGCTGTTACTTGACATTACTGAGAGCCTTTTACACCAACATGTGGGACACTTATTCTGTCTTTAACAGACACTGCTGATGTTATCAGCTATAAACTGTTCTCTGGCACACTCTAAGTCAGACTTGAGCTGTGCTGCTTCTGTAAATTACTGTGTTCTGTAGTCTCTGTACTTAGATAGATGGTTCTATATCATTTCTTTGAAGCCCCAGTATGCCAAATGCCTATTTGTTGAACGTAGAACATCAAATACCATTTCAGTGAAGAATTACATCATCAAAAATATTTCTCATAGAAAAAAAAACTATTGGGCCACCAGAGGGATTGTAATGCAAATTACATTATTTTAAACTTACCAAGGTGGTGGGCTTCACCACCACTCCCAAAATTATATATTCCAACTCCAAGATTACACTACACTGGGGAAAAGGGCAAATTTGTTACAACAGCCAACTAACTCCCTTCCCTGGGAAAACATTTCAATGATGTAATCCTTCACTGAAATGGTATTCAATGCTTTAAGTTCAATGAATAGACGTTTGGTGAAATGGAGCTTCAATTAAATGATAGGTACCCAGGTAGGGGTTCTATTCTCACTGTGATCAACTGTGTGTGTGTGTGAATGTGTGTCTGTTATCTGCTGCTTGACATTACTGACAGCCTTTAACACTAGCATGTGGGACACTTATTCTAGCCTCAAAAGACTCTGCTGATGTCATCAGCTATATTATATTTTTAGATCTGCAATAATACCAATAGGCCATGGTCAGACAGTGGGATGGAGGCCAGATAGCTGTGATCTCATCCTATAACACACAGATTACAGAGACATAACTTTTAAACTATCCACATACATCATAGCATGGTTTGTATCCTCTGTAATGTTGAAGATAAAGGCCCGTGGTCTAACCAGCTGCTGCATGTGTCTAGTGAGGGTAATACAAAATAGATCATTATATTGTTTTATTATTCTGATCAAATGTCATTACAGTGTTATCACACAATCCTAATATCTGAATATGATGGTGTGACATAATGTGCACCATATGTTTGTACTGGGAAATCCTTAAAGAGAGAAGTTAGAAATTAATGATACACATTGCAGTTTCTTGCTTCGCAACCTTTACAGGTGAAATCAGTATACAGTTGTGACATTTTGATGCTATAAACTGTTGAACATTACACAGTTATTCTTTAAAGAAAAGAAAAGGGAGTAAAAGCAGGGCAGGAATGTGCAGGAGGTAGGTAGGAAAGAACCATAGCTATCCATTTCTTTAACAGTACAAAATGATTTCTACGTGCAGAATATTACCTGAATTTACACTGCTACCTCCAGAGAGAGGGGAGACCACAACCCAATCATGTTGTATAGCCAATTGGACCAAATTAGGTGTTTCAAGAAGATACATGTTTAAAATGGAGAACTCTGTATGGGAAGAATATTTTTGTGGGACAGGGCCCCCTTTTTTGAGACAGAGAAGAATATTGGTAAAGAGAAGCAGGTATTTCTAGGTCAGGTAAGTTGGGTAGGTGAGGAAGCAGACTGACAGAACATGCAAGACACAGGGATGTTGAAGGACACAGGAGGTCGATGAACACCATGGTTGCTGTGAGGTTGGGGACATGGAGCAACCATGGATGTCAAGCTGGGTGACAATTAAAAACAGCCCCCAGAAAATACCTAAAAACTCACTGTTTTTTCCACTGCACTCATCCTCCTTAAGCTTCTTTCCCATGTCTCCAAGCCTGTTAACCACCTGTCCTCTCTCTGATCCATAACTCACTCTATCTATATGATCTCACATGCCTCCTTTCTTGAACTGTTATCTAAACTTACAGTCTTATCTTAGCCATAACCTCTATAATCTATCACTCTACCTCTCCATTTCTCTCATTCTCCTCTGCTAAATTCATATATGCCTAAAGGACTACATATATTTTCCACCCATAAAAAAGAAAAATCCACTGTAAGCCATGTAGCATCAAACTGGAGGATGTGGTGCTATGTGGTTTACAGTGGATTTTTCTTTTTTTATGGATCCTCACATCCAAAGCTCTCTCTGTGGTAGCTGCAGAAAAAAAACAAATACCATTATGAATGCCAGCCTTGACTATATTCAGCTTTTTACTCTTGCAAGTAGTCACTGTAATTAAAACATATACATTTGTGAGGGTGTCCCCAGTCCTAAATTCCCTGATCCAACAATCGAGGATACCCCTCTTCCTTCACCTGATGTCATAGAAATGGTGTCAACATTGATTACCAGTGCAGGGGTTACCTGTAGCATTGGTCAAAGCCCTGACAACACTATTCCATGCTTCAGATTTGTATTCTGAGCCTGAATTGCCCTACTACAGTAACCAGAGCCCATGATGCTTAACTAGGAGTCCAACAAACACTTTGGACTTTTGGACACCCCACCTTTGAGTTCAGAAGCATGCTGTCTTGCCACAAACACCAGCCATGACTACCAGAGATCAAGCCCAGTGTAGAATGAGGTTTTCCAATCAATTGCATTTTATATCCTGATGTTTTACCTCCAATTACAGTTATCACAAGCTTACTGACTGTGCATGCAATGTTTGAAAATTTTGCATGATGTTTACCATCATGCAAATACAGTGCATGGGTACTCTGCTACCAGTGTCTGCTCTACTCAGTGCTTCATGCAAATAGTGGCCAAAAATTTTAAATGAGGGAAACTAAACAAAGGAAAAGCAAATGCCATGCTGTCATACAATCCTTGGGCAGATTCAGTGCTAGCTGTGTCATAGCTCTCAACTTTCCAGCTCCAAAATGAGGAACAGTAGCCCTCATAATGTGGAACAAGTGGGCAAAATTTGGAAAATATACTAATGGCTTACTAACATCTGAAACTAGGAAGGTTATAGGATGGTTGAAATGTGCTGGTTTTGCTTACATAAACAATCTTGTAATTAACTAATGTGATTCATTTCTATTTACCCTGGATATCAGTGGGAAATGTCATAATACTGTATGTATGACAGACCCTTTCAATGTGGAAATTCATGTCATATGAACTTTTCAAGACCCCAAATAAGGTACATTCCTCATAATGAGGTACACTTGAGAGGTATGATATGTGTAGTCCTAATGGTCATTGTGGCATTTTGTGCACCGGAACTGCTTGGACTTACACAGAATTGTTTTCTGTGGTCACTTCCAAGCTTTCATGGCCAGCAGCCTTACACAGAAATGCTATCCACATTTACCTAAAAGGTTTTGTGGCCAGCAACACTGCTGCGAGCTGCAAAACCTTGCTAAGGTGCGCCATGCCTCATTAATATGCATTGGGTGATGCAGCATGATGAGCAACATCGCTTCTGCCGTAACACTTCATGTAGGCTCTGCATGAAGCCTACACAGAATTTAATGAATCCCAGGGAGGGGAGGGGGTTAATATAATTAAGAAAAAGAGGTAGGGGGATCTTTTTTTTTTTTTAAAGAAAGCATTTGCATTTTCTTTGAGTAAAGTTGATTTTGGTTTGTCAACATGTATGAAATATTAATTTCAAGAAATAAGTTATTTGTGACCTTCTGGTATAAGGTTTGTGCCTTCATGATAGAATGTTTGCTATTTTGTAGAAATCCGATTTAGAATTATGGAGTTCTGCATTATGTTAAAACTGTATTGTTTGATGCGATTCCCCTTATATTTTCTGTCAAGCTTCACACCATTGTATATACTGACTGATATCCTTCTGAACTAAATAAGCAGTTCAAACCATGTATAAAAATGTTTCTTTTTTCCTGAAACAGAAAAATCACAGAGTGGTAAGGCAGAAGAAATCAATCAGTGTCTTAAAAAGAGCCAGGGTCCAGGACCTAGAGATGAAACTAATCAGTGTACCGTAAGTCCTATACTTTTTTTTTCAAACATCTTTAGTGAATTATCACTTGCGATTAAGTTCAGTAAAGACAAAATAAATGTTTTAAATAGTTTATTACTTTTATACACCAACTATCAGTATAAAGCAGTAATACTTTGCATTGAAAATATTATGTTTCAGCCCAGCTTTTTCTTATATCATGAAAAAGTGAACTGAATTTGTATAAAGTAAATGTATATATTGCAAATGTACTTTGTCATCTGGACAAACACCATACCTGTTAACTGTCCAGAATTTTGCAGAATGTCCAGATGTTTGACTAATAGGTTTGGTCTATTTCTGATAACATTTGTGATTTTCTGGCAAATCACTGAGGAATGAAGTCAATAAACAATGACATTCATTTGAGCTTCAGACTTCAAATCCTTCAAAAATGCACATTAATACAAAACCATGTATTCTAGCAACTTTCTCAGTTTATAAGATCAATATTTAAAAATTATCCCTGATTTTGGGTCTTTGTCCCCACATTATTTTAGGCTATGTCCAGTTTGCTTGCTGTTATAGGTTGCACGTATCACACACACACACACACACACACACACACACACACACACACACACACACACACACACACACACACACACACACAGACACACACACACACACACACACACACACACACACACACACACACACACACACACACACTATTATGCAAATGGTGACTTGCTATTTTCCAAGTGGCATGCACCTGTTTACATAGGTGGTTTCTTAAAAACACAATGTTATCTGGTGCAGAATTGTTTAACTAAGTGATACAGGACTATGATCTGTTTCACCATAAATACATGTAGAATTACAAACTGGAGAGCAATAGCTAAATAAAATAAGCAGCTTGAGGTTAATTATAAAATGAACTAAGTGCCAAGTTTGAAAGCTATATGAGTTACAGAAGGCTAGTAAATACAGTGAAGAAAATTGATTAGGTTATGGTAGTGTTGTCTGTCCCAGTGGTAGATGTATAGTCTGTGAAACAGTAATCATAAATGCATAATGAAAATAGAATACTATTAGAAATAAACATTCAGTTATTCTAAAATAAAATGCAGAGCTGGAACAAGGAGCAAAATGCAGCGTAGTAGAAGAATATTTTAATGAACAGTTAAGCGCTTTCCTTGGGTTGTAACTAAGGTTCTGAAGAAGTCTCTTTGTTACAACATGAAGAAAGCACTTAAATGTTCATTACAATATTCGTCTACTACGCTGCATTTTGCTCCTTGTTTCAGCTCAACATTTTGTTTTTGGTTTCCTAAAATAAATACAATGTATAACTGTTCTATTAAAGGAGCGTATTTTGATCTGAAAAATAACCCTTTCTTTATATACTAGCTTCAGCCAAAAACAAATGACTTGGAATATCATAGTCACAGGAATTATACTATTAATTATTGTGTATGGGAAATTCAGCCAAAGACGGGTACCTGAAAATTCAGAGGCAAAGAAATTATAGTATGCTTATTGTTTGCCTGACCAGACATTGATTCACAACTGCTCAGTACTTCACTCATCAGAAATCTTATTTCCCACTTCAGTTCTAACATTTTCCATCCATATTTACTATGTTTGGATATTTAACATTCCAGAATACAGCAACTGTGAAGTTAATGTTTTTTTTTTAAGTATAAATGTTAGACCAATCCTCTGTATGGTATATATCAGGGCTTTGCCCCCATAAAGGGATATTTTTCTATTTTAGGATGTGTTATTGTTTCTCAATCTATTAGTTCTGAATTGTGGATAAATGAAGAAGAAGTTAAATAATAGTTCTGCACCACAAAAGTAGAACATGGGGCTACTATAACTTGTAACACATAGAACAAATCATGGCCCATGAGGATATACTTCGAAGAGGAGATAAAATGACCCTTGGCCTCCCAAAGGGCAGAGTACAACCTTTGGAGCAAGTGGCATATGTATTGAGGAGAAATGCTGCTCACTGATCACTTTATCCTCCTCAGTATATACTTTTCAAAACCTGTCTCTCAGTATTGAAGAAATGTGTCTGCAGCCATTAGGCAAATTATGACAAGCCTTCTCTGGTGTTTCAGAATTCCATTTAATGCTGAAGTAGTCATAGGTGCTACCTCAAAGCAATGGCTGTAGTCCAGTTAGGCAGCAGCAAACGGGGGTCACATTTGAAGATATCTCCTGATTGCTAACTGTGGTATGTCAGTAATACCGACTAATTGTTAAATTCTTAATGAAGGCTCTGAACTAAGAAAGAAAAGAAAAGAAAAAGAAAGGTGCAGAAGTGAGTAAAGGTGGTCTACGCCTGCAAGTGTTTTGTCACACTATCCTCTGTGATGAAACACTCAATGCCATCATATAGAGTCTTGTCTCCAAAGGAGGAAGCAGGAAAACGAAGTTCATCACACAACATTTATAATAGAAAGGTGAAGAAGCCAAGATATATAAGGGAGGTTATGTGTCTGGATTACCTGATAGAACTGGACTGGACTGGACGAAGCAGAATGGGGTAACTCAAGGACACCAGAAATGTTTAAACAGAATGCAGCATGTGACATTATGAATATCTACTAACAACTACTAATTTTACTGTTGTTGGCACAACAAGAAGCTGTGGAATAATTTGTTACCAGTGTCTTACCTCTGCTTGAGTAAATTGTTCCTTCAGAAGTATATAATAAGGTCAGCCTGATCTAGTGATTATGCCATCAGAAATCCTGCCAGAAAAGAAAAATCCAAGAGCACATGTACATATGAGTATGGGAGGGATAGAACAAGTGTCTATTTATATATATATATATATATATATATATATATATATATATATATATATATATATATACATATATATATATATATATATATATATATATATATATATATATATAGAGAGAGAAAGATAGATAGATAGATAGATAGATAGATAGATAGACAGATAGATAGATAGATAGATATAGATATAGATATATAGATATATATTGGGACTACTGTTCATTTTATTATATTTTTAAGAAGGGTGGAGGTGAAACGTCGTGTGGGGAAGGTATAGGTGGGAAAGAAAGTATGAGGATGGCAGCAGGGGCAGACAGACTAATACAAAAGCCAGAGAAAGATTAACTGGTGAGGTGCTGACAGAAATAGGGGATACCATTAAGGACAACCAAAGAGAGACAGCGGGAGTACAGTTTGCAATAGGGAGGATTGGGCTATTACCCGAGGAGGGAAATGAAACATGAGGACAGAGAATATGACTTCCTGTATTGCTGAGCCCTGCCACCAGTGGCCCACTGATCGGGACCAGGAAGCTGTGTGACTCTGCCAGATGCCTGAAAATGTGCTCCAGGCTGTCAATATGGATGCTCAGCTGCTCATCCAGAAAGGCCATCAGCAGGCCATACACCTCCTGCCAGGTGATGCAGGAGGACCCATCCTCCAAATACGTCCTACCAGTGAGAAACCTATACCAACTTCCCACCAGAGAATGAGTACTGGAAGGCTCTAGCGAGTCCTGCAGTTCACCTCCTCCATTACGTGACCTTTGCTACCTTTCAGGTAGAAGGGCCTGGAGATTTCTGGGGACCCAGCAAGTGATGGTGGAGCAGGTGCACTATGCCATGGTTGACACTTTATAAAATTTGAACATACATGGAGAAAAAGAGCACAACAAAGCACAAATTTATAAATAATAATAATAATAATAATAATAAGCAAAAGCAATTGTCTGTTACACTGGTTAGAAGGTACAGGCTCAGGAACATTAAAATGCAGTTAGGTATAAACCAAAGGGGTAAGATTACATGCCACCTAATCAGGGACAGCAGCACAAATCATAAGATGCAAACAATATGAATGCAAGGGGAGCAAAATTGGACTGAAACAACTCTCTGAATATGCACTGCCCAGAGCTCAAGCAGGAGATGGCAGACACGACCACTCAATGGTGACCTGCACGGCACTGTGGAGACCATGTTATGCATACCCCTCCTCATCATTCCAAAAGGAATACACAAGGTTCATAGGTACATAGGTAGGTACTAGGCTATCTGCCCAAAGGCATTTATAAGCCTAGCCAGAATGTGTTGTCTTTCGCCGCCCCCTTAGATTAGTTCCTTGTACCTTTGTCCAGCAGAGCCACTGAAGTGATCCCTGGGGTAAACTTTCTGTTTCCCATCCACTCGTCAAGGTTTCTTTTGAAGAGTGTTAGTGAGGAGCTCTGCCTAATGTAGCTTGGAATCTTGTTCCAAAGCATGGGAAATCTCTGGGACAGAAATCAATCCCTCCAGCACGTCCTATTTATTGTTGCGGTGAGGTTTAGATCTCTAGAGCGTGTGGGTCAAGGGGATAAGGTTTTCTTTAGGTGGAGCATGTCCATCAATTCTGGGTTGGACAGGGCCTTGTATGTCAGGCAGTGATCACCTCTGAGTAGGGGGTATGCAACCGAGTACAGCTGGAGTTTCTTCAGTCTAGCTGCATAGGACATCTGTTTGAGGCCAGTGATCCTCTTGGTGAGGTACTTCTGTGGTCTTTCCAGCTGTTGCAGGTGTCTTGTAAGGTACATCCCAAATGGGGCATTGTACTCTATGATGGGTCTGATGAGTGATGAGTAGAGGGGCGCAATGACTTCTTTTGATCTGGATGCTAACCATTTTGTGATTAAGTGGTCCACGCAGAAGAATTTTCTAACCACTTTGGCAATGTGATTATCAAAGGTGAGATTACTATCTACTTGGGTCCCCAGATCCCTTATTACATCTTCCGTATTTAGGGGACTACCACCTATTTGGTAGTTTGTGCGTACTTTGTTTTTTTCCAAAGGGGATGACTATGCACTTTTTGGCATTTAGCTTGAGGCCATGATTTTGACACCAGGTATCCGTCTCAGTGAGATCCTTTTGGAGGATGTCTGTGTCAGCCAGAGAGTCAATTATAGCCCCTAGTTTGCAGTCTTCTGTGAACTTGGTCAGCCATAGTCCTCCTGTGCTTGCCTGTACCTCTGAGAAGTATATGCTGAACAGGAGGGGTCCTAGGACTGAGCCCTGGGGAACTCCACTTGTAACCGGTTTAGAGTTGGACCTAGCTCCTGCAACTCTCACCATGTGGGTTCTGTCCATGAGCCAGTTGACAACCCATCTTGTGACGTAAGGGTTTATGTTCAGGCTGGTGATCTTGTCTAAAATACCAGAATGGGGAATGAGCCCCATAGCCTTGCAGACCAAGTTAGTCTTATTGTGCAGTGGAATAAACATTGCTGTGTGCCACTATGATGCAGTAGCAGCCTGTGTGGGCAAAGAAAAAAGAACGACACATGTACCACGGTAGGTTGGCGTAGCTATTGGCACAGCTGTGCCCATAGGCCTTCAAACCTTTTTAAAATGGTCCTTACAATGCCTACCTGGTGGTTTATATTCCTATAAGGGGACGCTCAAGAACCGCAGTACACGGAGTCCGAGGAGACCATTGAGATGGAATAGCCACGCCAACCTATCCTTAGTGCAATGGGAAATTCATTTGCCAGTGTTGTTTATTTTGCATATTGTATTATATGTTTCTCATACTATATTGGTAAGACAAATAGGCATTTCAAGGATAGAATACTTGAGTATTACAGAGATATTAGGAATTGCAAAGAGAGCAGTGGCCTTGCTGTACATAACAAAAATGAAGGTCCTAATCATATTTTTTATTTTTTTGTATTAGAGGTATTGTGTGAGAATAGGAGAGGAGGTGACCTAGTGAAACAGACTGAGGCCCCGGAGCAGAAGTGGATTTTGCTTTATGCTGCATATAAACCACCAGGCTTCAATAATAAGGTGTCCCTAAAATCTTTTTTAAAATCATGACCACTGAAACATTAGTTTAGTTATTTACTATTTGTTCCTTTTAGTACTTTTTATATTTGAGACATGTATTGCAGCCCTATGTGTTTTATAAAGCTTTTAAAGAATGTATTTTTTTATGATATTTCCTATGAAGTTTTTAGATGTCACTGCCTCTTTAATGAATTATTTTTTACTAATGGGGCTCTTAATTGGAATGGTATAAATTTAGTGAATGAGTTTGTTCTTTTAGTCTGATGAAGGGTTTGTATCCCTGAAAGCACTTACTCAATAAAGTCTACAGCCATGGCACAGCGTGTGCGTTCTTTTTTTCTTTGAACAATTTATGTTTTGCGCATTAGCTGTTTTAAAAGTTTGGATAGAATTGTATATATTTTTGTTGGCGATATCGGTTGGTTCAGTGTATTTTGTGCCATTCTGCACTAACTCCGAGCAGATCTATGCATTGCCACTTAGATTCTTGACATAGCTAAAGAATGCCTTGTGGTTATCTTTGGATTCCTTGGCAATTTTTCTTTCAAAGCTCACCTTGGATGATTTTATGAGGGATCATAGTTTCTTGCTGATACTGATCAGGGATGTCTTCCCTTCTTGGGATTTTACTCTGTTCTGTACTAGTTTCCTCCTTCTGTTGTATAGCTTGTTTATGGCAGAAGTCCACCAGACTGGTTTCCTTTTCTTGGAGGAGTGAGTCTTGGTTTTGTATGGGATGGCACGATCCATGCATTCTTGTAGGTGCACATAGAATGCATTAGTAAAGGATTTTGCAGCTTGGACAGTGTTATCCTTCAGCATGGGGGCTTTGAAACTTTCCACCTCGGTCTTAAGTAACGTGAAGTTTGCTTTTGATAAGTTTTTCACGGTGACAACCTGATGAAAAACAAGTAACCCCTAATTACCACATAGGTGGTAATCCATTAAACACGGAAGAAGTTCAGGAGGGACCTGGGGGTTGACCAGTACCTCTCCTTTCTCACCACACACACATTGCCAAAGTGGTTAGAAGACCTTCCTGATTGCCCACCTGATCATGAAGGGATTCACATCCAGTCATTGTACCCCTGTACTCTTCACTTCTTATAGTACAACGCCCCATCGAAATGTACCTTACCCGACACCTGCAGCAGTTGGAAGACAAAAAAGTTCCTCACCAAAAAGGATAAAGGCTCAAAAATATGTCACATGCCCAATCAGTCGCATACGTCTGCTGCTCAGTGATCTGTGCCTGCACATACAAGGCCATGTCCAACCCGGAATTCCACCAGAGCCACGAGCAAGAGACTTTAAACCAACACACGGATATATAAATAGGATGTGAGGAGGAGGGACATCATCACCCAGAGACTCCCTACACTATGGAACAGAATCCTCCAGTCTATGTGAGGAGCAGACTCCTCTCACTGACTCTGTTCAAGAGAAATCTTGACGAGTGGATGGGAGATTGTAGGTTTACATCATCTCTCAGTCACTGCTGGACAGAGGGCACAGCAAACTAAATAGTATAGTATTCTCATCCTATGGTAAGCCACACACACCACACACACAGCTATAAACCTGGGGCAGATAGCCTAGTATGAACCTATGAACCTATGAACCATGTTGAATCAATACCAGGTGGTGTGTTAATGCAACTGACACAGGCATGTTTACTTAAATGGTCAGAGAAATACTACAGCATGGGAGACTGACAAGCTCACTGTGTATGAATGGGAGGGTAGATGGATAGAGACATGGCACTGAGCATTGCCAACCAAACAAGCCCAAATCAGATGATGACATCTGTGATGGTGGTGGTACACCCATTGTCACCATGACCCTGCTAAGAACCCCTGGTGATGGGAGGGACAACAGAACAGCTCCTTTGGCTTTAACAAGGTATGTGATACATAAAACAAAACTGAGCTGTAAGCAATACAGAAAGATATTAGAGGCTCTGCAAGCATGAGCAGGACTACATTATCCCTACAAGAAAATACTTTTACACTCCGGATACAACACCTGCTACAACTGTCTGGGAATACCCATCCCATCTTAAAAAGGCCCTCGTAGTTGTTAACCTAGTATTCACCTATGAATGTATGAACCATCTCTGGCCCTGCTAAGATAATAACAAATCAAAACTGATACAGTATTATCCCAGTAAAAGCATTTTATGCAAAAACTAGATTCTTTCAAGATGCTATATGAGTTCCATGGTTATCCATGAACTTTCTAAAGACTGCTATGTCAGTGCTGACTACATGTAAAAGGGTTGGTCATCTCTAAGCATTTGCACAACTCTTTGAACATAGTTATATCACATAGTCCTGTTAAAAAAGCACACCAAAACCTGAAAGTTAACTCTACAAACATATATCATAGTTAGACTAGACAGAACACCCAAAGGAACACAAGGAACAAAAAGCTGCCAGAACTAAGCCATATACAATGCACAATGTTAATAACAGGACAAAGGTCCTGCAGATATGGTTGCATAATTTACATCCCAAAAGTAAGTCATGAATCCATCAAACTAGCTGAGATACAGTCCAGACCTAAAACGGTCCTTTTCAGTAGCTGAAGATACCCTAGTGTGGCTAGCAGAAAACTTTGTTATAGAGTTTATAATCTTTACAGAGATAAATTTAGATTTTATAAAAATGCAGAGGCTTAGTTAGTGCAGGGCAAAAGGGAAGCTTCCCCAGCTACAAAGTGTCATAGAGAACAATCAGCAGATGCCAATCACTGGGTAGTGCAGTACTGGCCAATCACTGAGTAGTGTAGTACTGTTTGATCACTGAGTAGTACAGTACTGGCTAATCACAGAATAGTGCAATACTGGCCAGTCACTAAGTAGTGTAGTACTGTCTGATCACTGAGTAGTGCAGTACTGGCTAATCACTGAATAGTGCAATACTGGCCAGTCACTAAGTAGTGTAGTACTGTCTGATCACTGACTGGCCAGTCACTAAGTAGTGTAGTACTGTCTGATCACTGAGTAGTGCAGTACTGGCTAATCACTGAATAGTGCAATACTGGCCAGTCACTAAGTAGTGTAGTATTTTCTGATCACTGAGTAGTGCAGTACTGGATGATAACTGAGTAGTCTAGTACTAACCGAGTAGTGTAGTAGTGGTACTTTGCGGTCAGGACTGAAGGGTATCAGCTCAGCTCTCTGTCTGTGGTATTTAGACTGTTGAAAGCTGCTCACTACATTCATAGCAAGAAGTTTACCACATTTTAGAAAGAAGAACCTTTTTTGGTCCTCATCTCTGAGTTTTTTTCTTTTTTTGCCAAAAATAAGGAGTTTTCTGATACGAGCCTGTCCTATAAATCCTATTAGTATTTTCTAAGCAATAATAGTTTTACAGTAATGGATATAAAAAAATACAAAATGTTTGAAAGACATACAAGATAATGAAGTGAGATATATACATGGATTCAGTAGCAGAATTCACTGGAATGACTAGTATGTACAAAATATAGTAAATGTATGAGGGATAGGCTGAAGGAGTTGATAGGTCCTGCCGGGTAGCACAGTGGTGTATAGAGGAATATACTGTAATGAGTGGTATGTACAAAACAGTGTACATGAAGCTAAATAGTGAGAAGGAATAGTGATAATTTGGGTACAAAAAAGGGAGCGTAATGAGTGAAGACTCTTGGTGCTTATTTTAAGTCGATAAACAAGATTGAACAGTAGTGAAGAATAGTCATATGTGCATGGAGACTGGTAGAAAATCAGGAGGTAAGGGGATTCAATAGAGACAGTGTATGAATTCTCCATAGTTGCCAAACCACTGACATTGGGAGTCTTTCTTGGTAAGATTTGATACAGTAGAGACAGTGTATGTATTATTCATGGTTGTGAAAACACTGACATTGGGAGTCTTTCTTGGTAATATTTTCCTGAATGTTTTTAGAGAATTGTCATACACAAGGCTTTGAGTTAATTTGTTCCAGTGTTCTGGTGCTACTTTTGCAAATGCATTTTTATTTGTAGTTACAGTATTAGGTGGTCTTATCAGTAGGCAAGTATCTGAGTTCCTGAGATCATAGTCTGATTCTGAAAACTGTAACCAGTTTTTAAGAACTGGGTAATGGCACTCCTTCAGTAACTTAAACATGTTTAGCAGGAATGTAGCTCTAGTTTTGACTGGTAACCAGCTTGGTTTCACTATGGTAAGGCAGTGCTGCTCATGTGATGGGCTAAGATGAATGAAGCACAGCATTTTATTTTATTTTATGCCCAATGGAGGAGGCATGCATTTGTTGAGAATACAGAGCAGTGGCAAAGAGTGAGTAACCTTGGTATTAGGGCACCAAAGACTATGGCATGCCTACTTTTTATGGTAAAGGGGTGGGATAATCTATAAGCAACTAGTGCTTTAGGGGTAACATAGTGTATAAGCCATTTGGATCATCATCTTCTTGATAGCTAAAAAGTAGTTTTCTGTATGTAGCGTGTCGCTTACAGTGAGTCTGTGCTATTGAGGAGTAATATAATTTCCCTCCAAAAACTTCTGGCTGTGATTCAGAAATGAACCAGAGAAATGTGTAATGTGAAATTGTGTAATAAGCAGAGATGTGCACAATCGAGCCAATTCAGAGATGGGGTAACACCGATGAGTAATATCGTGAAACTGAATGGTCAGCATCTTATACAAGTAACCATACAATATGGAAATGTTATATAAATGAGCTCAATGGCAAATGCTAATGAGGATAAATAACATGGCAGTGCAATTCAGGAATGTATACAAATTTTGCAGTGAGCCATGGCTTCAAACAAGTTTCTACACCATCATTTATTGAGGAACATAGACAAAAACCATGTTAACATGGTAGGACTAGCAGCTATATTTGCCAAACAGTATATCTGATGGGTCATTTTCAAGGCAGTAGCCATGATGCTGCTTATCTTTACCCACTGCATCTCAGATGGATCAGACCATGCCTAACATGCTGTCACCTCCATGACAGGGGTATAGTTTGATACTATCATGTGGTTAAAGATGACATATGGAATCTTGTAGATATATGCCATCCTCTCATGGAATTCCACAAGGTGGGAGGAATACTGATCCTTGTGGACAATGAGCTATGTTTAACATTGACTTCACTTACTATAGGAAACTTTCAGTGACTGAGAGGACACCATGGGCATATCTCAGGTATCCACTTCATAAATAACTACCCCAGTTCCTTGATGTTATGATGCAGCATGTGAAAAAAGCATATGTGGTTTTCATTGACTATACAAGAGAGGATCACTATTAAGTGAGAATTTTGCAAAATAGCTATTTCCTGGAAGGTCCAGGGGTCATTGATTGCACCTGCACCCACTTCACCATCAAGGTATCATCTTGTGCACATGGACATCAACCAGTATATCAGCCAAAAGGGTTTCTACAATATTAATTGCCAAGTGGTGTACCACACATGTGGTATTATATACAATGTGTTTGTGAACCATTTAGATAGTTTCCACATTTCCTACATATATCAGTCAACTGTCAGTGATTTGTGCAGGGTAACTTCCTTCAGGAACAGCTAATTGGTGATTCCAGAAATTCCCTAGAACCATGGGACATGTCTTAGATATGCAACCCCCAAAGCATGGTAGAGATGCAGTAGAAAATTGCACTGACTGAGACATGCAACATCATCAAGTGTGCGTTTGCTTTGCTGAAGGCCCATTTCTGCACTTAGATTTCTTTAATGGCATACTACAGTATGCTCTGAAGAACTATAGCAAGATATTTGATGTCTATGCAATTCTGCACAACATGGGAGCATGCAATCAAATAGAACAGGGTGTTCCATTGAAACAACAGAGGGACTGGAGCCAACAGTGGAGTTGTTGCCATATGAGGAGTTGCTGGACAAACATGGCTGCAGGGAAAGACCATGTGAGAGTAGAGCCAGGTGACATATGCTACAGCACTGGCCAAAGGCCAGCACTTGGGCGATACATATGGATGAGATTAGGCACGCAATTCATTAAAACTGATGCATGCAATACTAAACCAAGGTTGTATTGTATATTTCATTGACTGAACATGTTGAGCATTGGGCATAACCCACCTATATAACACAACAGTGAGGGCAGGGCATAATTATTATCATATGTGCAGATGAGGAGGAGCACAGTGACATAGATTATTAATAGGTACTATGGTAGGACTGGAGAGTAGGGATGTGGAAGACAATGAGTGACAAGGTTGGGTGATTAGGGGGCAGGATGAGTATACTGCGCAGGGACGAAGATATCTTTCCTAAGGACGTTATGTGTCCAGATCTAGTTGGTA
Organism: Protopterus annectens; assembly: GCF_019279795.1. Lineage (NCBI taxonomy): Eukaryota > Metazoa > Chordata > Ceratodontiformes > Protopteridae > Protopterus > Protopterus annectens. The sequence continues at coordinate 335,593,985 of NC_056726.1, forward strand.
GTTGGTCAATATGGGTTACAGGGGACAAAAGTCCTGCAGATATGGTTGCACTGTGTGCATGTAGCTGGGACGGGTTTTGTTGATTGTCCCTAGCCAAAGGTTTTCTTCTCTCAGGAAAACCAAAATATAGCCAGTCATCTTTACCAAGGCTTTATTAAAAGTCAAGTGCTTTCATCCAACTATTATCAAGCACTTCCTTGATAATAGTTGGATGAAAGTGCTTAACTTTTATATAAAGATGACTGGCTATTTTTTTTTAGTTTTACTATAGGTTCATAGGTACATAGGAGATTACTAGGCTAACAGCTTAATAGCCCTTACAAGCCTCGCTTATATAACCCAACTTTACCCAATATATGGCCCCTAGAGGCAAGAGGATGGCATGGATTTGTGCCTATACATTCAGTATTCTACAGATTGCCCCTGTCCATAGACGACATAGACACTATCACAGGTGTGAATTTGGGATACCCCATCCATTAATCTAAACTGCATTTGAAGAGGGTCAGCGAAGTGCTCTGCTTAATGTGAATAGGAAGCCTGTAACAAAGAAGGGGCAATCTCTGGAACACATATCTGTCTCTCCAGCATGTGTTGTTTGAGTATCTGACTAAGTTTAGATCCCTAGATTGGGTGACTCTTGAGCTGTTTGACTTGTGGATGTGTAGCAGCTCTATCATGGCTGGATTTGTGAGTGCCTTGTAGGTCAGGCATAGGTCAATCCTTAATAGTCAGTAGGAGACAAAGTAAAGGGATAGGTCTTTTAGCCTATCTGCATAGAACATCTGAGGTTGCTCCAGCTGCTGTAAGTGCATAGTCAAGTACATTCCAAATGGTGCATTGTACTCGATTATTGGTCTAATGAGGGCTGGGTACAGTTGAACTATAAATTCCTTGGATCTGAATGCCATACCTTTGCTTATAGGTTGAGCCACATAGAAGGACTTCCTCATCACTGTGGACACATGGCGGTCAAAGTTCAGGCTACTGCCTATTTGTGTACCTAGATCTCTCACTTTTGAGTCTACTCTTAGGGATGTGCTATTGATGTTGTAATTTGCAGGGGTATTTGTCTTTCCAGATGGTTCAGCTGGTTTTGTGCTTCTTTTTATTTTTCCTCTCCGAGGAATACCATAACACCAATACCCAACAACATGGGTAAAGCTGAACTGAAAGGCCGTAACCATCTGGACATACCATGTGCATGACTATCACATAGACTATATCTGCACAGGGTGCCATGCAGCATCACACTAGGATCAGCACTCAGCCCTTTACTTTGTATCCACAGTGAAGGATGATGAGTGGGTCCACAACAATGATGTTATGGCACATACAGACAGACAGCACCCATGAAGGCAGGGGAGGCACCCAGGTCTCTGTCAAACAAGGAATCACTTGAGCTGTTTATTGCACACCCTCACATATGTCATCACACAGGCTATACAGTACACCTCTCATCTCTGCCATGAGTGGTGGAATACATTTGTGCCTGGATGACTATCCTGCACATCTGTTGTGTAATTCCTACTGTAACACCCAGTTCGGGCAATGAGCATGAGTCATGGAGTTTCTGGCCACTAGCCCACTATTCCTGATCAACGTCCCCATGCTCTGTGGTGGCACCACTCCTTACTGCTCTTTTGTCAGAGAATGATGTTGCTGCTTGTGTCAAGCATGACCTATCTTTCCATGGGCTTTAGAGAGGTTGGAGCTGGTTCCACAGGCAACAGAGTTGTGTCAAAGGACATGAGTGACATTGACCCCTCTAAAGTTACAGTTTCTATTAGTGGGACTGTGGCTGCAGATTGTACAATTTTAATCACCATCACCAGTCTTCAGTGCAGCATTAACATCAGGTATTCGCTATCCCACAGTCAAGGCTGCTATGATTGTAGGATCTGTAAAATCAGACAGATAAAGACCCATGTGTAAAACTGCTAATATGCAAAAATCCCATCTACCAGCCCTACAACAATAGTACAGATAAGTGTATGTGCCAAATATGAACAAATACACCTTGTATTGTATGCTTTAATGCCTGCATCTCAGATATTACTGTAGAGGAAACATGGTGGTTTTGAATACCACTGAGCTTATGGCATTGCCATGCCATTTCAATCTGTTACTGACATAAGAGAGTATCAACCTGGTGTATCCCCTGTAGAGACAGAAGATAATGCATCCAGTTCAGCTCCCACATGACAAGGCTACTCAAAACTTCTCCGTGTTGTTGAGGGCAGTCCTTAATGTCAGACTCCCACATGTGGTCATCCTCTTTCATGCGGTAGAGTGGGCCTTCATGTGGACAAGCAGAATCTTGCTAATAGCACTGCAATGGACCTTTTTGACTGATTTGTTTTGGTACTGACTGCATTAACATTGCAACCAGCGTCTACCACAAACATATTCAGAATTGCCAGTCTTTCTTGCCTGTGCTCAGAATTTAACATCTGTACATAAGCAGAGACTGAGGTAGCACATCAGTCTCTGACCGGGAGATCTTATTGAGGTACTTTCATTCTTTTGGTGCCAGATTTGTACTTGTAAATTGTCGCTTTCATGTTAGGACACAAATAAACAAATCTTTGTGGGTTCTGTTCAAGCAGCTTTTTTATATACAAACACATTACTATTGTTGACTATAGACTGTAACTTAAGTAACTTATATACAATTAATGAACTTCTTTAGCAAAAGAAAGCGGATTCATTCTTAAACTATCTTTGAGACCCAATAAAGATTGCACTGGCTTTTGGACTATGTAGAATAACAAGTTGTAACAGTTCTTGGCCAAATAACATGAAAATATCACTGAACCTTCATTTTGAATTTCTTCACCTCCTTAAGCTACAAGTCTCGCACTACTGGTTACATTAAGTTACTCATTAGTTCTCACTTTTGCAAATGTGTCCACTGATATGACATTACACATTGACCCACTGTCTACTTTGAGCTCTGTGGATTTTCCATTAATCCAGACTGTACAAAACACTTCACTTCTTATCAATAAGTTTACTGCATCAACTCTTTCACCAACCATTGATGCACCATCTACATAGAAAGCTAACTGTTTTGCCTCTACTCAATCAACTTGCTTTTTTGTGCGACCTTTCTTTGCAACTGCATGAGGCTTACTTGATTTACAAAACTTTTAAAAATGGTTCCTTTTTTTCCACCTGTGACATTGCTAACCAAATGCTAAGCACTTTTCTCTTTTAGACTCATGATTCACACTACAATTTTGACAGTTAACAATAAAGCTAAATTTGGGTTTTGCTGAGTCACATTTGTGTTGCACTGAGCTGGTGCTGGAGCTTGCTCTTTTGATGGAACTTTCTAGAAAACTTCGTGGCTTCTTTGGAAATCCTGTGGCTGCCATGTGCTTAGGCCTGTTCTTGTTTGTCATGTGTTGCATACTGTCTACATGTGCTTTGGAGCCAGCCCATGCTTTTGTCACTCGCAAGCATATTTGTATGTTTTTCTGTCACTTCATCTCTATGGCTTTGCTCAATGTTAAATCACTGTCACAAAGTAAAACCTTTCTCACAGCAGCACTATTAACATGACATACAAGCCTGTCCTTTATCAGCTCATCTTTTAGATCACCAAACCAACACGTCTTAACTCTGTTTCTCAAGTCAGTTATATAAGCTGCAAATGATTCCCCTGGTTTCTGATTTCTCGTGTAAAACAAATGCCTCTCTAATGTAACATTCGTCTGGGGGTTGCACATTTCTCTAAACTTGTGCTTCAAGCACTCGGGGTCTTCCCTTAATTCAGCTTGTACAGCAATATGGCGGTCTGTACCTTTTCCATCATGCACTGCTGGTGCATACACAAATGAACACTCTCTTTCTATGGCCTCTGACCCTGCTAAGTTTAGCAAAATGAATGCCCCGGTGCAATCATCTCTATCTGCATAAGCTGCGTGTATGAAAATATTGTACTCTTGCTCAAATATTCTCCAGTAATGTGCAATACTCTAATCAAACACAAGTGGTAGGGGGTTTCAAAATCTGTCTGCCATATTAACACATACCAGTGAAGGAGTTTTTTGCAAATAAGCATGAATATACACACATACATATAATCAGAAGTTTCTGGCATAAACAGAACTTGTCCAATGCCTTCGTACTTTGAACTTATATTCTCATTGGACTTATCGGAATTATGTGAATGAAGGAACTTGTAGTACTTACAAATAATTGGACTTTGTAAAATAAACTTCTTGATATTTTCAATACTTTAATGAACTTTGCAAAATAACTTCTCTGGATTTTTAATGCTTTTTGGAATGTTATCGATAAAGGCAGAAATGCTAGCAATTTATCATCACTTGTGAATTTTATTGGTAAAGGCAGAAGTCCTAATGTAATTTCTTTTAATTTTTCAGAATTTTATTGATAAAGGCAGAAATGCTACAGTCATGCAGCATCACTTGTTAAAGTCGTCATTCTAAGAAACATTCGAGAAATTTACGATGCGACTGAATAACTCACGAACACTGTGATACTTTTGTAAGGTCATCTTTTGCAAGAAAACACCTCTTAGTGTAAGAAACATGTCTAGCAACTGCACAATGTGAATAAATCAAACATCTGTTGCCCAAAACTCAATAACCTTTGAAGTAACTGCATACAGCACACTGAAATCTCCCCAAAATGGCAGTACCTTGCTAGGCAACTCTTTACAGTACAAGAAGCACACTGTAATGGCAGCACTTTGTGAATAGACACACCCAGCACAATAACTTTTTTTGAAATAGCTATACTTTGACTGGATTGCATTAAATAGTGCACTTTGCAGACAATGAACTCTTTGAAATACATGCACAGTAATAAGTGCACACTGTAAGCCCTTTTACACACTCTGAGATACTTCAAATAACTTTAGTTACGCCCTTGATACGATACTAAGTCATAGTTATGCCCAAACACAGCACTTTGCCCAAACACATGCAGTTGCCTTGCTTTATTTTGCTTAATGTACCCTTTTCTTTTCTTATTGTAATCGTTTTGCTTATTTAAGCCCTTTTCATGCCCAATGTACTTTTCTTGTGCTCGTTTTACTCTAAACATGCCCAACTTTGCCTTAAACACACTTGTTTTGCTTTAAACATACTCATTTTCTGCTTTAAACATACTCATTTTGCTTTACAGTTAATAATTTCACCAGATAATTTTATCTTAAACATTTTCTTTAGTTAACAAACATTTTGTGCTTTCCACTTGCTGATAATGCAGTTTGTGCCCTTGTAACGCCCCCTTTTATCGTCTTTTATATTGATTAAATTATTTGTTTTATTTCTAATTACCTTTGATTCTTTCTGGCTATGACTGTGCTCTTTTCTGTCGGTTTTACCTTCGTTGTCATCTTTACATCTCATGGCTCAGAATATTCTTCTGTCTTCCATCCTGGTTCTGACACCATGTCGCTTTCGTGTTAGGACACGAATAAACAAATCTTTGCGGGTTCTGTTCAAGCAGCTTTATTATATACAATCACATTACTATTGTTGACTATAGACTGTAACTTAAGTAACGTATAGGTTCATAGGTTCATAGGTAGATACTAGGCTATCTACCCTAGGGCATTTATAAGCCTAGCCAGAGTGTATTTGGCTTCCACCTCCCTATTAGATTAGCCTACTGTGCCTCTGTAAAGTAGGTCACAGAAGGTACCCTTTTAAGATTAGTTTACTGTGCCTTTGTCTAGCAGGGACACAGGAGAGATCCCAGGGTTGAATTTGCGATTTCCCATCCACGCGTCCAAATTTCGCTTGAAGAGGGTCAGCAAGGGGCTATGTCTAACATGAATTGGGATTCTATTCCAGAGTGAGGGGAGCCTCTGGGAAATGAATCTGTCCCTCCAGCATGTCCTATTTATTTTTGTGCTGAGGTTTAGGTCCCTGGAGCGTGTAGCTCTAAGGGACTTGGATTTTTTGAGTTGGAGCACATCCATTAATTCTGGGTTTGACATGGCTTTGTACATCAGGCATAGATCGCCTCTGAGTAGGCGGTAAACAACTGAGTAAAGCTGGAGTTTCTTTAGTCGAGCTGCATAGGACATCTGTTTGTAGCCCATGATCCTCTTGGTGAGGTACTTTTGGGGTCTCTCCAGCTGCTGCAGGTGTTGTGTAAGGTACATCCCAAAAGGGGCATTGTATTCAATTATGGGCCTGATGAGTGATGAGTAGAGGGGCACAATGACCTCTCTTGATCTAGATGCGAACCCTTTCATGATAAGGTGGGCTATATAGAAGGTCTTTCTAACCACTTTGGCAACGTGATTATCAAAGGAGAGATTACTATCTACGTTGGTCCCCAAATCTCTAATTACTTCTTCCGTACTTAATGGATTACCACCTATGTGGTAATTTGTGGGCACCTTGTTTTTCCCAAAGGGGATGACTATGCACTTTTTAGCATTTAGCTTAAGGCCGTGGCTCTGGCACTAAGCATCCGTCTCTGTGAGACCCTTTTGGAGGATGCTTGTGTCAGCTGGAGATTCGATTATGGCCCCCACTTTGCTGTCATCTGCAAACTTTGTCAGCCATAATCCCCCGTGTTTAGCCTGAACCTCAGAGAAGTATACACCGACACAGAGAGGTCCCAGAACTGAGCCCTGTGGGATGCCACTTGTAACTGGTTTGATTTGGACATGGCACCTGCGATTCTGACCACATGTGGGTTCTATCTCTGAGCCAGTTTGCAACCCATCTTGTGATATAGGGGTTGATATTTAAGCTGGTAAGCTTATTTATGATGACCAAGTGGGATATTGTGTCGAAGGCTTTTGCGAGGTCCAGGTAGGCTGTGTGGACTACCTTGCCCTCATCTATGGCTTTGGTAACTGTTTCAAAGAAATCAACTAGGTTTAAGAGGCAAGATCTGCCCTTAACAAGCCGAAATTGGGTAGGGTCCAGTGTCTGGAGGCTCCCAATGTCTTTGTTTATGAGTTCCATGATATCGCTCCATAGCTTTACAGACCAGACTAGTCAGGCTTATGGGGCGATAGTTTCAGGGTCCGTTGTGGCACCACCTTTGTGGAGTGGGACCACTGTAGCGGTACGCCATTCTTCAGGTACATATCCTGTAGTAAGGCTAAGTTTGAACAGTGACTTAATGTGAGGGTTCAGTTCTTCTTGAGCTCATAAGACACAGCCTGGGACAATCGTCCGTCCCATAGATGCTGTGTTTTTGCTTTGCAGAGGGAAGCTTTCACCTGTGCATCTGTGATGTCAGTCAGGAAGTTACATTCAGTTGGGATAGGCGTTTTCCTTTGGGGAAGGGGGAGAGGTTTGTGCTGAATCTGTCTGCCAGGATGTTGGCTATGTCTGTAGGTTCGGTATATTTTGTACCATTATGCAACAATTCAGAGCATATCTGGGAGTTTCTGCCCATGTTTCTGACATAACTAAAGAAGGCCTTGTGATTATCTTTAGTGTCTAGGGCAATTTTTTCTTTCAAAACTGGCCTTTGATGATTTTATGAGGGATCGAAGTTTCTTGCTAATATTGATCAGAGATGCCTTCCCTTTTTGGGATTTTGCTCTGTCATGTAGTAGCTTCCTCCTTCTGTTGTATAGCTTATTTATGGCCAGGGTCCACCAGACCGGTCTCCTGTTTTTGGAGGAGTAAGTCTTGGTTTTATTTGGGATAGCACGATCCATGCATTCCTGCAGGTGCTTATAGAATGCATTTGTAAAGGATTCTGCGGATTGGGCTGTATTATCCTCTGGCCCTGGGGCTTTGAAGGATTCCACCTCAGTCTTGAGAAGTGCAAAGTTGGCTTTTGAGAAATTCTTTACAGTGATTTCCTTGGCTGGGGGTGGGGATGGAATATGGATGTCCAGGGAAATTTGTTTATGGTCTGATCTTACCAATGAGGGGTTTACCTCTGGTGTGAAACATAGAGTCCCCATGTTGGTGATGACCAGGTCCAATATGTTGTTCCCTCTTGTGGTAGTGGTGACCAGTTGTTCCATTGTGTTAGAGTTTATAAATTCAAGGAACCGTTGGGCGAGGGTGTATGGGGCTGAGTGTAGTTTTTCCCAGTCAATGTTTGGGTAGCTGAAGTCACCCAATAACATAGTGTTTGGAGAGACCTTCATATTCTCCAGTGTTCTCAGGAATGCCAAGTGGGGTTCCTGTAATAGGGAGGGTGTTCTGTAGCAGGCTACAAACTGAAAGGCAGTTTTGCTCGCTGTTAGTTGCACATGGATGGTTTCTGATGCTTCGTGCAGTGCCACTAACCTGGAGGTGTAGGTATCTTTGATGCATATAGATACTCCCCCTCCTTTTGTGCTTCGGTCCGAGTTTTGGGGCCAAAACGCATGGTGTGAGTTATAACCTGGTAGTGCTGGGGTGCTGGGGTATATACAATTAATGATTATGATCATTGTTAAATGAAATCAAAAATTCAATACACAGGAGGTTCAGATTCAAAAGTTTACTAGTGTACACCAGGAGGCAAAAAACCATACAAGTACAGAATTTTGTCTGACATGATGCAGGAAGTACAGAATATTTGATAGTGTTTGCATTCAAGTTATGCCCACCTTACTGATGTGGTTAGTCACAAGGCATCTACATCACTTTTACTAACAGTATTCTATTCATCTAATAATGCTGATGCAGTACATTTAAAAAAACTTTTCCTTTAGATACAATACGGCCTTGCTATCCAGCTGGTCAGTCATAATGTCTTTCTGTAAAGTTACTTCTTAAAGGTCTCATATCAATTTGAATACAATAGCAAATTCAGTCTTTAAATTCACCTCTTTGTTCACTGTTTCACTTTCCCACCAGCTGTGTTTTTATCTTACAAGGGCAAGTTACTCCATCAGGAAAGGAAGATTTAATTATTTACAAGGACAAGTTATCTCATCAGGAAGGAGTGGAAGATTTACACATTTAATTTCCTGACCCAGCAGATAATCACTTATGAAAAGCATAAACATTAAGCTTGCTGAGCTGGCAGCTGCCAGGGTCAGCTTTCAAAAGCACTTTCAGAAGCTACTTGTACACATGAATTTATCCCTTCTGTTATATGAGTGAATGCATTACAAACTCACATGCTTATTAAACTAGCTTTGATACTAGCATTTCACATACTTAAATACACTCAGATCCTACATAAATGTTGACTGCTCCATAAGCTGGGAGTATTCCTGCCCAGGATATAACACTGTCACTCAAGTCCATATGAGTCAACTCACTTTTGTCTTTTACTGAATTATGGTCTTTCCAACCAGCTTCGATCTTCCCAACTGGATTCACAGGTTTCTTAACTGGACCTTCAGATTTTCGAGCTGTTTCCCTTATGTTTCGTATCTTACCCAAAGGTAATTCTGCAGTATGTCTTATTGCCGGAACCAAGTAACCCAAAAAAACAACTGCCAGACCAATTCTCAGGTAATCATTTGTATGCCTTTTTCCCACAAATAAAATAACAGTTTTCTACTTTAGTACTAATACGCATTAACCCTGCATGAAACATTTTCTGATTTATAACTGACAATTGTTTAAACAAAACTGGATTTTTTTGAATGTTACTCATAGTTGTTTTCAATGAGTTCAAATACGAGTGATAATTAGTATTGCAAAAAGTATTGCCATTACTATTCTTAATATAACATCGGTAAGATATGGTTATATTGCAATTGCTCCAGCCCACCTGGAGAGTATCATTTTTGTAGAAACATACAACTCCTTTTTGTGCGACAGGTAAAAATAAAGCTATTTTGTCCTGTGATCTCACAGTTCCTGTGTCGAAAAGTAAATTCTCCCAAGTCTCATTTATCCCCAAAGGGACAGCAGTCATTACCAGTCCTCCATATGCTGTTGGTATAGCTGTACAAACCCAGCAATTTGAAATGTTCATAGTCTCTGCATACACACGTTTCATGGCCAGGTATGTGTTAAAATTTGGATGCCAGTCTATAGACGTTTCATCACGCCTTCCCACTTTCACTTGTGTGGTTGTGTGTAGCATAAGCCACAGCAAGAGGAAAATTGTCACAATTACAGTTAATAAATGTACACACAACAAAATGATTATGCAACATCTCTGGGGTTGATCTAAACTTCTATTCGCTTTGTTTTTGGCCATCTCAGTCTAGTTGTATATCAGTCACAAAGTTTTTATCAAGTTGAAAGTTCTTTACCGGTTTACAATGTGTTAAATGAACCCAGGACATCCTCTCAGCTACTCTGACTGCAGTAGGCATTGCCAACAGAACCTGGTACAGTCCCTCCCACTTTGGACTCGCCCAATTCTTCCTTTTCGTCACTTTCATCCAAACTTACGTCCCAGGAGCCAAGACTGCTTCCACCGGTCTGGTCTGTTCCTTATCTGAAAAAGAGTTAAACTGCAAAACAGATTTATTCCTTAACAATTTCTTCATATATTCTGCTAACGAACTGTCAGCCTCTTGCTCTGCAGGCATGAGAGCTTTCCACTGAGGCACATAGTATGCTCTCCCAAAAACCATTTCAAAGGGAGTCAGACCCTTTACATTTGGAACCGTTCTCATACTAAGCAGTGCTAAAGGCAGACAGTATATCCAATTCTTTTGAGTCTCTTCTACTAGCTTCCTTAACTTGTTCTTGAGGGTACCATTGTACCTTTCCACCAGTCCTGCTGACTGTGGGTGGTAAGCACAATGGTTCTTCAAGGAGATACCAAAAAATCTCCCAAGCTGGTGAATCGTCTGATTCACAAAATGTGTGCCATTGTAACTATAAATCTTCTCCAGAATGCCAAATCTAGGGATTACTTCTTTTATCAGGGCTTTTGTCACTGTTGCTGCATCCAGATTTTTGGTTGGAAAAGCTTCTACCCATTTAGAAAACATGTCTATAATAACTAAACAAAACTTTTTCCCTTCACATTTATTTAATTCTATGAAATCCATACAAATAGTATGGAACGGGTATGGTGGTATAGGAAAACTTCCTTGCTTGGTTTTAAATGCCCCTTTTGCATGGTGCTTGTTACAAGTATGACAAGCTGCACAAAATTTTTTTGTGTAGTTTGTGTATCCGTATGTTTGGAATATTCGATTTACTAACTGTACCATCCCCCCTGTTGAGACATGGCACTGCCCATGGCTCAACAAAGCTGCATATCTAAATAAATTAGACAGCAATATCGGTTTTCTTTCTTTGGAAATGTACAGTCCATTCTCAGGAATTGCACCTCGTTTTACCCATTTTTGTTTTTCTGCTTTTGTAGTAAGAGTCTGCATTGTTTTTAACATGTCTAAATCTAAAATCTCAGAGGGTTGTAATTCCTCATTTAAAAGTAAAGTTTCTGAGTCTGAGGCTGCTTGCTTTGCAGCTGCATCAGCTCGTGCATTGCCTTTCGAAATCCTATCCTGCTGTTTTGTATGAGCTACACATTTACAAATAGCTACTTTGGTAGGTAACTGAATAGATTCTAATAACTCCAAAATAAATTGCGCATGATTAATAGGTTTTCCACTGGATGTTATCATTCCTCTATTTTTCCATTGTTGTGCAAATGCATGTGCCGTAGAAAAAGCATACTGACTGTCAGTATATATGTTTACACACTTGTTTTTTGCTAAAGTACATGCTCGCCAAAGCTATCAGTTCAGCTGCTTGTGCAGATAAGTTGTGTGGTAAGGATTGAGCTTCTAAAATTTCAGTGTCTGTAACTACTGCATACCCTACCAGATTCTTCCCTGTAGGACCCCTTCTGCATGAGCCATCCACGTAATATGTCACCTCGGCATTATCCAAGGGCATATCTGTAAGATCTTGTCTAGGTAAAGCTAATTGTTCAATTTCCTGTAGGCAGCTGTGTGGTGTGCCCTCCGCAGGAGTTGGAAGTAATGTTGATGGATTCAATGTCGTACATTGTTCAATTGTCATATGAGGTTGACTCAGCAGTATAGTCATACATGAAAGATGTCTAGCAGGAGAAAGGTATGCTACTTTCTCTTGCAGTAAAAATACTGCAACTGCATGAGGCACTCTCAATGTGAGAGGGTGGAATAACACCACTGAGGCCGAAGCCTGTACTGCCATTGTGGCTGCAACTACTGCTTGTACACAATAAGGCAAAGATCGCGCCACTGGGTCTAACTGTGATGAATAGTAAGCTATGGGGCACTGCTTGTCCCCATGTTGTTGCGTCAATACTGACATCATGTACCCTTGCTTACAATCTATGGTCTGAAAGAATCGTTTGTGATAATTTGGAAGTCCTAAAACTAATGAAGAAGCTATCAACTGCTTCAACCTGCAGAAAGCCGTTTCTGCTTCAGTTGTCCATTGTAAGATGTCTTGTGCTGCCATTGGTGTCTTATATATCAAGTCAGTCAGTGGAGCAGATTCCAAAGCATAATTTGGTATCCAGCTCCGACAAAAATTAGTTGTACCTAAGAAAGACATAATTTCTTTCTTGGTTGTTGGCTTGGGTGCTTGCAAAATTGCTGTTTTTCTTTCCTCATCTAGTATTCTATCTAGTATTCTACCTTCATTGGATATTACATATCCAAGGTATCTAACTTGTTTTCTCCAAAGTTGTAACTTACTTTTCTTTACTTTGTGTCCTTGTATTGCTAAAAATTTCAATAATCCTACAGTATCGGCCCTGCACTGTTGCTGGGTGGGGGCTGCTAGCAAGATGCCATCTACGTAAAGTAGAATTTGACTACCTCCAGGTGGGGTAAATCCAGCCAGGTTGCTAGCCATTTCTTGTGCAAAAATTGTTGGGCTCTCACAATATCCCTGTGGTAGTCGAGTATATGTATACCTTTTACCCTGAAATGTAAATGCAAACCAATATTGACTATCAGGATGTATAGGTATTGAAAAGAAAGCATTGCTAATATCTACCACAGAGAAATACTTCTGTTGTGGTTCTAAATCATTTAACAAAGTATGTGGGTCTGGCACCGTGGTGCTCTAGGTATTACTGCACTATTTACAGCTTGTAAATCTTGTACCATCCGCCATTCCCCATTTGCTTTTTTAACAGGAAATAGGGGTGTATTACATGGTGAATCAGAAGATTCTACTAGTATTCTCTTTGAGTAATGCTGCTATTATAGGCTTAATTCCTATTTCTGCATCCTTTCTCAAAGGGTATTGTCTCTTCTGTGGTCTAAAAGCTGACTTTGGGGTAATTGTAACTGGTCCTGCTGTTCGAATAAGTCCTACATCTGACTTGCCTGTTGACCAAAGAGTTGTTGGAATTTCACACAAGGCCTTTTCTTCTTCTTCTAATAAAATGCTAATCAGCTATCCTCACTAGATTGCAAGTGTACAGCTGGATGTGTCTGTGTCAACCAATTCAGTTTTTGTTTTTTTATCCCTTGTTCTGATAGTTCTAAATCAGTCTGTTTCTCCCATCTTGTTACTTTTTCTCCTAAATCCGCCCATTTAACACTTTTGTTCTTTGTCAAGCTGACATGTGGCAACCGATTTGATCTATACAATGCAAGGAATTCTTGAGGTAATGAACAGCTAACTACACTGTTCCCCTCAGCATCCCAGTACAAAGTACGCAAAACCAATCTAGTTGCACGATTTCTAAACAGTTCTTGCTCATACTCTCTATCAGGTCCTGGTGTAGTACAGTAGTATAGAGTACAGTGTAACAAATGATGTTTAATTACATCTAGATATATATTTTCATACAAGTAACATCAATAATACTTAGTTTTGTCTTAGAAATAATTTTGTTGACAGAGGTAAAATCAATATATACAAGTTCGTCTACCCATGCAAGCTTTGTAAGCCTTATAATCATCTGATGGAAATTAGTTTGACTTTATTTTCTCTGGCTCCATCACTTGGTTCTATTCTTGACATCACAACTTTGTTTCCACCTATTTTAAATCAGTATTATATGAAGCAGATTGATGACCCTAGTAAAGGACTTATTTCCGTTAATTTTCACTTAGGATATGCAGCCTGAATAAGTTCCCTTGGATTGGACTATTCATGCGCACTTGGAAGCTTTCAGCGCTAAAGTTCTGATATCAGAGTTTCGCTGCTTACTTGATTTAAATATATTTTCATGGTACCTTATATGTTTATGGAAGAATTAACCTAACAAAGATGCCTTAAGAAGGAAATAGTAATTTCATAACTACTTCCTTGCGCTCTCTAGCTATGTTTTCATGTTACTATTTGTAGGAAGCAATTTAAGCTCTTATGCTCATCTAAATAATGTTTGAAGCATAAGCCTTAGACTTGATATACATTTATTGAAAATTTTCTGATGTCGTTCTATATTCAATAAGTAAATGACGCGTAGATCTTTATGACTATTGTGACATTAGCTCTGCCTCACTGACCAAGTTTAATAAAAGTTCGGTGAGATTTCACTAAATATTTATAATAACATACTAAGTGTAGGAAGGTGACGAATTTATATTTTATATTAATGTAATAGTATCGTGTTTTTAAGTTCTAAAGGAAAGGTGTGTTGCACTGATGAAACTATAGTAACGTGTTTCATGTCATATGACTTTTTGGATGGTTTCGTCATTTTAACATTGTTTAGCTTGCAATAGCGGCGAGATCTTCGCTGCTTAATGAGCGTATTCACAGAGTGCTTAGCAGTAAACACACAGCTGTTTTAATTGCATGATTAATTTCCCGCGTTTTTGAATTTAAATAACAGGAATTATGTATTTTTTATTGAAATCTGATGAAGCGTGGACTTACCACGCGAAAGCGCTTATTCTCTGTGTTTTAATAAAGAATTGCCTGGATTATACAACGGATTGCCGATATTTTCCTTCAGCCAGAATATCTTGATTCTACAGACTGTATTTGTGTACTCCTTGTGGTTGGTTCCTCACTTTTGTTCTTACTTGTTCTGATAGTTCTAAATCAGTCTGTTTCTCCCATCTTGTTACTTTTTCTCCTAAATCCGCCCATTTAACACTTTTGTTCTTTGTCAAGCTGACATGTGGCAACCGATTTGATCTATACAATGCAAGGAATTCTTGAGGTAATGAACAGCTAACTACACTGTTCCCCTCAGCATCCCAGTACAAAGTACGCAAAACCAATCTAGTTGCACGATTTCTAAACAGTTCTTGCTCATACTCTCTATCAGGTCCTGGTGTAGTACAGTAGTATAGAGTACAGTGTAACAAATGATGTCGATCAGTGTCAAGGGAGGGGGCTTTACTGATGGTTACGTTCATCAGTTCCTCGGTTACTGCCCCTGGACCAGTCGTGACTAGGTCCTGGCTGTACCAATAAAAGGTTTCACCCTCCGATCACACTACAAAGGTATCCATTTGTCTCTGTGCCTCCATACCTTGTACAGTTGGAACTACTGCTATGCCAAATATCTGCATAAGGTCCCTGCCCAATAGGTTTACTGGACACTTTGCAGACACAACTATTTTACTTCTCTGGGTCATACCTGAAACAGGGTCAGTTATTGCTATATCATGGGAGAGTGGCTCCCTGTATAGCTGTCCATTTGCTGCTTTTACTAATATATAATCAGGTGATTTGGAATGTTCTGGTAACTTGAGGGTGTATCAAAGTCTGTGACGCTCCTGAGTCACACAGGAATTTGACTTCCCTTCCCTCCACCAGAAGTGTCACTTCCGGTTTTGTATCTGCCAGGTAGAGCTCCAGGCTCAACAATGCTAAATCTAAAATTTCATTTCCATTTTCGTCTAAGTCAATTTGTACTTCCTCTGTCCCTTCTACTACATTGGCATTTGTCTTTTCTATTCTAGCTGTTACTGGTGATTCCTGACTTTCATATGATGTATCCTCACTATCATATAGTCAGTCCTCATCCCCTTCATCTTCCGTCGTTGCTTTCTTATTTTGTTTACAGTCCCTAGCTAGATGCCCTTTCTTTCCTCACTTGAAGCATTCACCTCTCTTTTTCCTCTCTTCAAAATCTTCTGATCGTTTGTCAGACTGTTTGTTTCCCTGGGCATTCTTCTTGCCCTTTTTACCTGACTGTAATACAAATACTTCAGCTCCGTCTTCAGCAGTGAAGACTTGCCTTCTTTTTTCTTTTACTATTAAAATGTCTCTCAGCATGTCTAGCGATTCGAGTAAGGCTTGTAGCCTCCTGTTCGATGATCTATCATATGCTTCGTAATGAAGCTACTAATAGGT
Organism: Protopterus annectens; assembly: GCF_019279795.1. Taxonomy (NCBI): domain Eukaryota; kingdom Metazoa; phylum Chordata; order Ceratodontiformes; family Protopteridae; genus Protopterus; species Protopterus annectens. The sequence continues at coordinate 335,610,124 of NC_056726.1, forward strand.
GCAATGCAACCTTTCAAAAATGCATTTTTTAATTGTTGTTCATACGGGGAATCATTCATTTGGTTCTCAGGAACCGACATACCGCTATGATTATTAAAACATTCTAATAATCTAGCATAATATCCATCTATTGTCTCATTTTCCTGTTGTATGCATTGATTAATGCAAGTCCAGTCTGCTCTAGGTTTCCATTTCTCAGAGATTCAGTCTGTCAGACCTTTTACTCTGTTGTCTAACTCTGCGTCACTATGTGGGAGTGGCCTAAGTTCTGCATTACGAGGATTCCAGGCGCCACAAATCATGTGCCAGTCTGGACCTATAATTTGTCTTACTACTTTTTCTACTTCTTCCCCATTCAAGTGGTAACTTAACCTCATGCCTTGTAAATCTTCTAAAAATTTCGTAAAATTAACTTTCGGATGGGGGATTCCCTCAGTAGCCTTCCAGATGTCTTCCGGTGTCCATGGTCTATATACTAAGAGTGATGGGTCTTGCCCTTCCTGTCCTGCCTGAGGATTTGGAACTTCTATAAGTGGGCATATTTCTTCCTCACTCTCATCCTGTAGATTTCTCTCTATTTGGTATAATTCTGTGTCCCTATGTGTTTTACGTGTTCGGGACCTAGTCTCAATAGGATCTCTAACAAATGGTTGTGGTCTTACTGAAACTTCAGGATAACGCAGAGGTGGACCAGCCTGTCCACTCGCTTCATATCCTAAAAAGGGTAATGGAGGGGGTAAGGGAGGAGGAGGAGGAGCTGTCGCTATTACCAAGTTATTATCCTCTTTGTCTAAAAATAATGTTTTTGAATTTTTAAGCTTTGGTTCTCTACGATTTGCTTCCTCAATCCACCTGTGTGCTTGAGGAATGCCTAGTTGGCATTGCTTTTTTGCCTTACCTCCTGCATCAGATTTAAGCTGTTTAAGGAGTTTAACTAGTGTAAGTTTATCTAGTTTACCATCAAATTCATACTTATTAACCCATTTCGTATAATACCCAACATTATCAGAATGCTGTAATTGCATGTCTTAAATGGTTGTGGTCTTACTGAAACTTCAGGATAACGCGGAGGTGGACCAGCCTGTCCACTCGCTTCATATCCTAAAAAGGGTAATGGAGGGGGTAAGGGAGGAGGAGGAGGAGCTGTCGCTATTACCAAGTTATTATCCTCTTTGTCTAAAAATAATGTTTTTGAATTTTTAAGCTTCGGTTCTCTACGATTTGCTTCCTCAATCCACCTGTGTGCTTGAGGAATGCCTAGTTGGCATTGCTTTTTTGCCTGACCTCCTGCATCAGATTTAAGCTGTTTAAGACCACAACACTGCTGGACAGAGGCACAGCAAACTAATGGGTATAGTATTCTCATCCTAAGGGGTGGTGAAAGCCACACACACTCTGGCTAGGCTTATAAATGCCCTAGGGCAGATAGCCTAGTATGAATCTATGAACCTATGAACCTATGTATTTTGCGTCTTCAGTTAGGGGCGGATCTCGCGAGGTTTTAGTGCACTGATTACCCATGTCAAAGAAAATGTTACGTAACCCTTTTTTATCACGTGATATCAAATTCTTAGTTCCTGTTTACAGTTTATCTGGAATAACTGCCTACCTTATTCTGTTACCCTGATCTATGACCAAATATACAGTACTTCCTTTTGTCCCTGATCTGCAAAACAAATCTTGACAACAATATACTGTAACCTATTCCCTGATCTAAAACAAAAAAAAGGCAAATTCTTCCTACCTGAGCCTCCTGGTTTTGAAATTCATTCTAATTCCGCTCTTCGGCCACAGATCAGAAAGTGGCCAGCCTCTTTACACATGACAATTCAGTCGGAGGTCTTTTCACTCAAGAAGGACCATTTCGGTAACTTCTCCTGCGCAGTATTCGACCACCAATACGCTCTGATCTGCAGCTTACCAAGGGAATTCCGGCTTGAAGGACCAAACTGTTAAATGAAATCAAAAATTCAATACACAGGAGGTTCAGATTCAAAAGTTTACTAGTGTACACCAGGAGGCAAAAAACCATACAAGTACAGAATTTTGTCTGACATGATGCAGGAAGTACAGAATATTTTATAGTGTTTGCATTCAAGTTATGCCCACCTTACTGACGTGGTTAGTCACAAGGCATCTACATCACTTTTACTAACAGTATTCTATTCATCTAATAATGCTGATGCAGTACATTTAAAAAAACTTTTCCTTTAGATACAATACGGCCTTGCTATCCAGCTGGTCAGTCATAATGTCTTTCTGTAAAGTTACTTCTTAAAGGTCTCATATCAGTTCGAATACAATAGCAGATTCAGTCTTTAAATTCACCTCTTTGTTCACTGTTTCACTTTCCCACCAGCTGTGTTTTTATCTTACAAGGGCAAGTTACTCCATCAGGAAAGTAAGATTTAATTATTTACAAGGACAAGTTATCTCATCAGGAAGGAGCGGAAGATTTACACATTTAATTTCCCTTTCTGTCTGAGCCATCAAATAGGGGACGTAGTCTACTTCATACTTCCTGTGATGAGCCCTCTTTACCACAGGGCAGTAGCTAAGGAGTCTCAATCCTCACCACTGTCTCTGGTAAAGGAGTGTCACTAAAAGCAGGGATATAAATACACAATTTCCCCTAAGAGTACACTGGGAACAGGTTCCAAAACCTGGGACTGGACTATATGCTTCACTCCAGGTCCCCAAATGGATCTCCACACTAACCACTGCAAAACACTGTGTTCCAATTCTTGGTATCTGACACACTCACTCTTAATTGTTTGATATTCACACATACACACACTCTTGGGAAAGACTGACACAGATTTACCTGCTGTGTTTCTTTGCCCAAATTACAAAGTAACAGCTGCCACCAATCAAATACTGCAATACTCTTCAAAATGGGTGTTCAATTATATTGGATAAAAATAGATAAATCAAATGGTAGCATGTATTCCAAGCAGTAAGGCTTTTCAGAGTGGCCCTGGTATTATCACAATAAGGATAAACACTCTCAAACATTTAGATGTATTTATTAAATAACCAGCCATGATGAGAGGTAGTAAAACATTTAATAATAAATAAAATGAGCATGTAAATAGTGAATAACTGATTCCAATAAAAATCCAAGCTTCACACAGAGGAAATATGAAAATAATACTGTAGGATAGAACTCACATTGATTTTAGAAAACCTCTAACTATCTAGCTATAGTTCCCTGACTATCTGAAGATTAACTCTCCCTTCTTGTTGTGTCTTTCGGCTTTTCCCGGTTAGGGTTCACCACAGTGGAACTCCGATCCGCTAATGATTGGCAGTAGATTTTTACGTGTCGAGTTGCTGGCCCTGACGCACAACCTTCAACGAAGATATGCCCATTCATGCATGTCTCCACACAGAAGACGCTCTAGCTGAGAATCAAACAGGACAACATCTTACTGCGAGGTGACAACGCTTAAGATTAACTCTCCCTAACTAATCTAAATACTTTAGCAAGGCAAGAGTATATTCTTACTTCTGCAAGGTAAGATGAGACATTATGTCCACACTCCAGGCTGTTGTCTGTCCTCAGCAACTGGAATAAATACTGCCCTGGAAACAACTGGTCTACTACTGCTGAACAGCTCTGGAAATCAACTGAATGATAAAACTGAACAACTGACTCATAGCAGATTTTAAGTAACAGGAAGCTGCTATGAGAATTCTGTTTTTTCATATCAGACTTTGAAAAGTAAACAAAGAGCTGTAGTGAAGATTCTATTCTCCCAGCTCTGACAACAATGACCTCGCATCTAGGTCAGCTGACTCTGGCATAACATGCATTCAGAATTCTGTTTACAAAGAATATGTACATTTGGTCAGCCAAAAGAACACTGCTTGACATTCTCACATCTTGAATAAATCATAGTGATAATCATAAGGCATAAACTTTTTTTCAAAATTATAGCTAGTCATGCTGGCATATGTAACTCAGGGTAATTTACAATTACTTACAAAACTTAAACCAGTCATGCCAGCAGAGATAACAATATTTAATATCCTCACACTACCCCTCAGCCATATATCTGGTGGGCTGCTGCTGAATGCATCTGTACCCTGCTTTCTGTTACTTACCATTTCAACCCTTCCTTGTTTTGCATTTCACTGTCAGCAAATTAGTGTGGACCACACCCCTCCAAAGTAAAAAAAAAAGCAAAACAAAAAAAAAAATAAATAAATAAAAAACAAAAATAAAATTATAGATATTCAGTCAGCCTTCCCACTTGCTAATAGACTATATACGCTTACCACAGATGATTGTACACCACATCTGTACCAATGAAAATATTTAATGCAGAGATCCATCACAACCATGCCTGTGCTTCCCACCCCCTGTAAGTAAATTGTTTTTGAGCAATGACCCCCCCGCCAAGAAAAACAACATCTTGCAAAGTCCTGTCACTTTCCTTACATGTCACTGGCTTGTGTATCCTTACCACAAGAGATGTAGAATGGTTGTCCACTCTGTACACATCTGTACTTATTGCATCCTGGGTTCATTCTCTATTCTGTAGGAGATTAGACAGCATGATGATTAATGCAGTGCCAACATCAACACAAGCATCTCTTATACAGTACGCAGATGACTCTACTCTCATCTACTCTGCCCCTACTCTACCAGAACTACAACAGATCACACAGGAATCATTCTCTTCTGTAGCCAACTGGCTGTCCAATGCTCAGCTCATACTCAACCCAAGTAAGAAAAAACTTCTCCTGTTACAACCTTCCAAAGCCACCCAAAACACCCCCCCCCCACTTCAACATTCTCGCCAAATACAGTACCATCATCTCTCCATCAGAACACACAAAATTACTCGGTGTGGAAATAGACAACAAACTTAGATTTGACACCCACATATCTCTCACAATAAAAAAGTTCACAAGAAACTTGGTGCATTATATCGAAGCTGCCAATTCCTAACCAAGGTGGCTAGAATCTCCATAGCCAATTCCCAGCTAATCTCCACCCTACTCTACGCATCCTTAAACAGACAGACCTACACAAGCTGGATGCTTGTTACAACAAAATTGCTAAATTTGCCACTGGAACCTCCTACCGCAGCCATCATTGTATCTCCCTTAAAGAACTAAACTGGCTAGAACCCCCACAACTCCTTCACTTTAATCAACCCACTCTCACTCATAAACTTACTAACCACCCCCTTAACATCCCTTCCCTTCGAACCCTTCTCCAACCTTATTACTCCACTAGGCCCCTAAGATCAAGCAACACAAATCAACTCACTGTTATCAAACCCAAAAACTCAGCGGGAGAAGCCATATTTTCATGTACCATATCTAAACTTTGGAACAATCTTCCACCCTCTATAACTACTCTACCTTCCAGCAGGCTTTTCAAGACTGCGCTCAAATTCCACTTACATTTGCACTGGCTTTGTCCTTGTTCTAATCCAGACTAACACCCCCCTCACCCCCCCCCCACCTAGACTCTTAACCCAACTAATACTACTGCCACTACTAACCACAGTTAGAATTAACTAGTTGTCCTTACATACTTTAAAATCTTGTCTGACAGTTTTGTTACTAATATTATAAACAACAAGAAACATCTTAACTTGCAACATTTACTGTATATACTGTTGATAATCAATATCTTGTTATTGTATTAAAGCCAACAACCTGTAATGGTGTTTACTATTGCTGCATCTTTGTATCTCTACTTATCATGTACATGATGTGGAGCTTTTCTCCCCGGGCATCCACTGAAAAAGGACCTGTGTCCAATCGAAATTTCCCGGTAAACAAATGTAAATAAATAAAATAAATAAATATATATATCCTAGCAGTTATTGCTAATCAGGCAATATCAGTTAAATGCTTCTGAACTACACATTTAATGTACTGTGCACAAGCAAATTGTGTTATGAGGCTTGTGCCCACCTGAGCATATGCTCTGTAGACTTCAAAACAGTCCACACATTTATTGTCAGGTCTATGAGTTCAAAAGGGCAACGGGCTTATTGAAATCCAACTCATGGCTCTAAGGGTGCTATGCCAGTGCCATGCCATGATTGATGGAATGTTGGCAAGATACTGGGCAACACAGTGGCATGTACGGGCCTAATAACATAGTGCCCAGCACACCTTGTCTCCCCATTAGGCAAACCTGCTGTTGTCATACCACTCTGCTGTGATATTTGTAGTTATGTTGTACTGCCACGCTGCTCGGTCTATGTGCATCACCTGGTTTCTGCAACATATGTTGATGCAAATCTACTACCACTTTTCTCCTGATATCAACCTGTGAAGAGAGCATGGCTTCTGAGTGGGCTCACTTTGGAAGAAGTCCCCTGTTGTACAGGAGGGAGATGAAAATATTTGTCTAACCCCTGCATTGGCAACACTAGTAACACTTGCTGGGGATGTCCTCTGTAAATCACTAGTACAAAGTGGAAGCTTAGCATTGCCTTTTTTATTGAGTGATGCCAAGGGCATTACCTGGTCTAGTTTTAGTTTTACAGCACATTTATTTCTTAATGCAAAATGAATCACTTTTTATGGCCCATTCTCTTTTCAGAATTTTAGTTCCATGTTCATTTCTCCAATACACCATAAAAGTGGCATGTGTCAGATGCAATGTGAAAATATATCACAAACTTTTGTGGTCTGTTTTCAATACCTGCACTTTAACAGCTTGCTAGGTGTACTCTTGAGATTGCTGCTTATTAGATAGATTTCATATGCTCATGTCACAGATAAAAATCATATCTAAACCTTGGAATCCATATACTTTACTGTTGGATGGTGCAGTGGTAGCATTGTCACCTCACAACAAGATGTTCTTTGATTTGATTCTTAGCTGGAGTGCCTTCGGTGCGGAGTCTGCATGTCCTCCCTGTGTTCGTGTGGGTTTCCTCTGGTTTTCTCCCACATTTTCAAAGACATGAATCTGGAGTGTTTCTCCCTGGGCCTCCACTGAAAATTGGCTTCGTTCCAAGTAAGACTTTCCTGGTAAGCAAATGTTAAATAAAATAAATTTACACATCCATCTGCTTGCCTGTTTACGTATTAGTCTGCCTATCTATTTAGTGATTCATCTGTCATCTGTTTGACACCAGCCTGTGAAGCTAGGAAGGTGAAAACTGAATATAACAGCCTTAACCCCCAGTTGATATTTTATTATCTGGTACAGATATTATAATTTAATCCAATGTGCTTTCCCTCCCAAAGACCTTTTCATTTCTGGTGGTAAGTATTACAAGCTGTAACATTTCAAAAGGTTTCACAAGTGCATGTCACAAAATGTTACTGGAAGGCTTCTAGTTATCAGCAAGGTCTCTAATAATTGCTATTTTGTATCTGAAAGTTTGATCTCATCTATGATAGGATCGCTTTCACTGTATGCTTATGATACTGGGTATGCCGTCCCATGCAAACATAAGGCACTTGACTTTATTTGCTTTAAATGAGATAAGCAAGGAGTACTTCTAAGAGATAAATGGTAGCTGAGAATGGGAAAGAGAGTGGTATGTTGGTTGATTATAGCAATACCTCCTTCCTTTATGGTTTTGTGAGACCTGTAAAACTATATCTAGAGCCAGCCATTTTGTGTCACTTCTACAAAAGTGCAGTTATGTCTGTATTATTGCCAAAATGTGAAGGGTACAGTGAGATAACCAGCTCTTCAGGACTTACAGATTGTTTAAAGTCTCTGTGCATTGATGCATACTGTAGATCATAGTATAAAGTGCATGCTTGTATGTTTAAGAAGCATGTGAGGCTGTACGTGAACGTATGCAAACCGCACATGTGCAAACCTGTAGTGTCATTTTGAATGAACAGCCAGGGAGTGAGCATGCATGATCATAGTCATTAATTATAGTATATGTTACTTAAGTTACAGTTTACAGTCAACAATAGTAATGTGTTTGTATGAAATAAAGATGCTTGAACAGAACCCGCGAAGACTCTTTATTCACGTCCCAGACACAAAAGCGACACATACCATTTTAATATGCATCACATCATCAGGATCAATGAAAACTGAATTTGGTGTAATTAGTGACAGATTTGCTCAGGTATCACAATTAAGCATGCTATATCTGTGCAGTGACTTAGAGGACTATTTAAGTTATTCTATGACCTTTTCTGTATAGACTTTTTAGGAATAATAGACACTTACACTACGGTGATCCAGCATTTTTGTAAAATGCCATGCTTCCATACTTCATGCCCATGTCTGCTATGCAGCTTTGCAGTATAAATTAATACCTCCTGTGTTTCTGAACTTATTAGTTTTCTGTTTCTTGGTTTTGTTTTTATATAGAGTCACATTTTATTTCCATACAACTACTTAACTGGTATCGTAGGTATTCAATGAACACACTACCCTACTGGCATATGGGTAGTAATGCCCTGCTACCCTATCTCTGGCAGTCTACCAAAATTTAAAGCTCCTCCCTTGCCTGCGGGTGTGATGGACCAATCACCTGAGAGTACAGGGGCTGCCTTTCAGAACCACGGACAGTATCCTTCCAATTTTCCAGTGCCACAATAAAAGAAAGATCTCTGAGAAGATTGCCACTTTCTATGAATTTTCAGCTGCTGAGCTCTGATAAGAAACCCTCTTGGGTTTTATTTCTGCCTTCAGCCTTTTTCTATCAGATGTTGAATAGTGTATTCTTCCCCTTTGACTGTTTTTTTTTTCTGATTAGAAATTTTGCATATATGCTTCTCTTTTTACTTTGACTAATATGGTAAGGTGTGTGCTGCTGAAAGCTTTATTTGGACATTTTGATAGGAAAACTTGCTGATATTGCAGTTTTCTCTGTGTTATAATTATATGAGGTGATATATATATATATATATATATATATATATATATATATATATATATATATAGTTTTTTTTAATCAGTATTTTTTGTCACTTTGTATGTTAAATATTTCTGACAGGAGTTTTTCATCAGCTTCTGATATTTCTTTTTTATTACTGTTTTATGCTGCATCTATTGATTTTGACTAAAATTGGCTTTTTTTATACAAAATGAGAGGACTTTTGCATGTGAATATTGTGCTGGAAATGATGTTACTGAAGCTGTCACTTTCTTCTGTGCAGTCTTTAGAATATTAAATAGACTTCAGATTGGTTTTGGCACCATTTTGTATGTTAGACATTTCTGACAGGAATTTTTCATCAATTTATGACTTATTACTTGTCTTAATACTGTTTTAGACTGTTTTTAACCTCTTGGTTCTGAAACTAGCCTTTATTTGTTAAAATTGGGGAAATTTTGTGATGTGTTTCATACTTTGAGCTGTGTTACTGAAAATACTCTGATTTTTTTCAGTGCAGTAGTCAGAATAGTATACCTACAGAAATAGTGATTAGATCACTATTTAGATGGAGAATAATGGAATTTATCCATCCTTATTCTGGGCTGACCATGCAGCCATTGTTTGGTATTGAGCTGGATAGGTTCTTGTCCCCCTGATGTGATGGATTTAGATACTGTGCCCCCTCCCCTACCATCTACCCATTGTGCACCTAAAAATATAGAAACAAATAAAAAAATATTTCTAAGCCTTTTTGGCTTGTTACTCCAGAGTAACCTTAAACAGGCTATTAGACCACTCATCTTCTTTTGCCTCCAGGTCTCACACAGTTGTGCTAGTACCACAACTGTGCATGACACAAGCCTCAGACACACCCTCTGGGGCTGTACTAGTCCCTGGTTGAGGTACAGGAGAATTAAACTCTTTAGGTGCAGGGAAAGTCAAGGGTGCAGAATCTTTTGCCAGTGTTGATATGCCTCCCCCCTGGGGATTCTCCCAATAGTGTAATGTATGAAAAAGAGAGACAGAAGACCCATCACATCACAGAGCAACAGTCTCTGACTGGGTTTTCACCTGAGGTGGTGACTAAAACTAGATCCATTGTTCAGGCAGTTGGTTATGAGTGGCAACCTCAGGTTATGAGTAATGCAAGGGTTCACACACCCATTCAGCCATCCAAGGATCCCAGTTTTGAAAGGGATTCAGAATTTGATACTTTAGAAGTGTCAGAGTCTGATAAGACAGTTTCCTGTGAGGACAAGGTGGTGCAGAAAACCAAACAAATGTTTTCATTTTCCCAAATGCTGCCTAGAAATAGAGATGTATTCATTTGGGAGCAATCTTCGGTTGTTCCCGAGGTCAGCAGGGTATATAACCTTTTGGAAAATGAGGCTTCAGACACGATGACCTTCCCTCTATCAATCCCAGTGTTAGACCATGGGTGCACAGAAGTACATAAGTATCAAGAAAATGTTGGCAGTTATCCACACCTTGAAAGTCCTTCACCAGCTATGGATTCTGGGTCCTCTTCCGGTGGATATGAAAAACAACACAATGAAGTGGTACCTCAACAAACAAGGTGGTACAAAGGTCACACCCTCTGTGCCGGTTGGCAATGATGGTCTGGGAGCTGAATTTACCACATTCTGTGACACTGAATCAGGAATCATACATTCCATCAAAGCAAAACGTCATGGCAGACAGACTAAGGAGATCATTGGCAGACTTGCATGAAGAGCAGCTCAAGGCAGTGGTGTTCCTGAATATAATCTAGATGCAGATAGCACCTCAAAGTGATCCGTTTGCCTCCTTTCAAAACAGACAACTGGAGAAATTCTGTTCCAGACATCCTTGCAGCCATGCTTGGAGGACAGAAGGATTCTTGTTCCCAAATTCTTGTTTCCTTGTACAGGAATGTTCCTGTATACCTTTCCACACTTTACACTGATTCACAAAGCACTTCTGAAGGTTCAGCAAGAAATGACAAGAATCATAGTGTTGACCAGCTATTGTCCCAGGCAATCTTGGTTCTCTCTTGTAATGGTATTGGCAAAGGGCAATTACCACAGACTTCCTCACTTTCTGGTGTTTCCTCACACAGTCTCAGAGGTGACTGGTACACCCCGTTATAACTAACAGCCTGGATGAATCTATCTTGAGTCTGTATAGGCACTTTTTTCATGAGGATGTGTAGCACGTCAAAGAAGGCAGAAAACTTGCTACTAGAAAATTTTATGTTTACAAGGATGACCTTTTCTAAGTGTTCTCAAATGGGAATAGAAGGTCTTTGAAGTTAACATCCCTCTGGCCTTGAAATATTTGTGCAAGCTACTTCATGATGGCTAATCATATACTTCCATTAAGGATCATTTAGTGGCCATCTCTGCTTGTCTGCCAATGGCTCACCCTCTTTCCTCTTCTCTTTTGGGAAAACAGTTCATGAAGGGAGTATTGCATGTGAAATCTTCTCACAAGCAAATTCCTCCTCTGTGGGATCTCAACTACATTCTGAAAAAAATTGACCTCACCTCATTTAAGCCTGATGGTCAGACTGATCTAAAGTTCTTAATATGGAAACGTGTTTTGCTTTGTAAGTCGAATCTCTGAGCTGAAAACTCCCATGGTGAGGCAACATCACCTGATTTTCTACAGGGATAGGGTTGTGTTATGCACTAATTCCTCTTTCATGCCAAATGCTTCTCAGAATTTACCTCGTTAGTCTATTAATCTCTTTGTGTTCTTCCCAGAACCTAAGATTCATTTGCATGTATCCCATGTGACTCCAATGCAAGAGATTTGAGGAATCACACAGTGGAAATTCTAGCTTGGCTAGAATTTTCTTTTAGTTTTTACTGATTGTTTTTTCTGTGTGATCTTTTTACTCATTGTTTTAGAATCTAAGATTAAGGGAAAGAGCATACTATATACCTTGGATATACAATGGCAGCTCAGGTACAGAAGCCTTTAGGAAGGCAGAAAGGCCTGTTATTTCCTACAAAGGGCAAAGATGGGTCACCTGTCTCTAAGTGAAACATTGCACATTAGTTGTCCTCTCGTATAATTTTTTTTATACTCAACATGGCAAGGCAAATCCACGCAATGTAAAGGTGAATTTTTACCAGGGCTTTTCCTCTTCAGGGATTGATCAGCCATACCTTTATGAAGCTCTACAACCCAGATGCCTTTTCTAAATACAGAGCGACTTCATTAGTGTCACTCATTCTGTGTATTCAAATAAGATGATGAGACATAGGTGTTCATTTAAGTTGTTTATTACACACAAACACATCAGGATGGATAACAGGAACATAAAACCTAAACAAACTAACTAACTTGGTGACTGCTACACACATACATGCTTTCACTCTGGCTGTTCACTCAAAATGGCACTCTTGCTTGCACATGCTCACTACTTATATGCATGTGCCCATAGACTAGAATGGCTCTTAAAGGTACAACACACACTCTGATCTACATCCTCCCTCTTTGACTATTCTATCATGCAAATGAAAATGACAATTCAATGTATGTGCAAATTATACAGACATATACAAACAATAACAATCATGTCCAGTTTGCTGTGTATCTAGGACTAGGTCATGAGATACAACCTGACCTCATAATGTAATAATCACAACTGGGTTTAGCAACTGGGACAGTCACTGGGGAATGTTCTGCTTCAGGATTTTCGGGGATACTTTCAGGAACAGGAACAGACAATGAAATGTTCTCTGGAACAGGAACATTGGACAAATCATTCTAAGAATTAAAGTTTCCATTACAGCCAAGGTGCTGTAACACTGGCTCGGACACCGGTGGTAAATGTTTTCAATTCCACCTGAATTCCATCTCTTGCAACTCGATGATATATCTTGGATATCTTGGTTCCTCACACAAATACTTCACGAGTCCTATTCGGTCAAATCCTTTTGCTGTCTGCATCCTCACTGTCTCTCCTTCTTTTAATGGATTCAGGGGCTTCCTGGTTTTGTCATAGTAGGACTTTGGGACAAAATCTTCTTTAGGAATTGAGCTTTTGTTGCTTTATTGTTTTTAGCATTTGGAATCAACAAATTCTTACTGATTGGTAGTGTGGTTCTGGTTTGTCTTGACATAAGTCTCTGAGCAGGTGAACCAAGTAAATTGTCATGAGGAATGTTTCTGAGATTAAGCAGATTAAGAAAAACATCAGTGGCCAAGCCAGTAGATTGTGGGTATTCAGGACTACTAGTAACATAAACAAAGTTCCACATCTCAGCAAATCTTTTGAACTACTGAACTGTGTACCATTGTCAGAAATGACTTTGTGCAGACTACCATGGACAGAAAAATGCCTCTTCAATTTCATAATGACAGTACTAGAAGTTAGGTTAGGAAGTCCGTCAATCTGGAACCAATTTGAATAAGAGTCTACTAATACCAAGTAATGTTGACCAGTCTATTCAAAATATTTGTAGCTACTGTCGATCAAGGTAGTTAAGGATTCTGATTTAGATGAAGTGGTTCTTTCTGCTGATGTGGTTTAGTTCTATTACAAACAGAACAAGCTGAGAAAGAACTGTCAACATCTTTTGACAGAAAAGGCCAAAATACTAGCCCTCTCACCCTTCTTTTGGTAAAATCCGTTCCTGGGTGACCATGATCAAGATTTTAATATACTCTTGTTGCATGGATTTTGGAACAATCACTTTTGGACCTTTCATGATGATACCATCTTCCATCAAAATCTCATATCTGTAAGGACAATACTGCTGCACATCTACCGATAAGCAAGATTGCTTTGACAGCCATCCTAGACTGATAAAGTGGTTGAGCTTTTGAAGAATTGGATCTGAAGCTGTGTGAGTTCTAAGCTCATTGAGAAATGTGGAAGAAAAATTCTTTACTTCCATGACTTCAAAATCAGGTTTCTCATTTGTATGCTGTTCGGTGGTTTGTCTGGGTGATCTGGATAAAGAAACAGCAAGATAAAGAAGATTGCTTTTGTGTAAACCAAGTGGAAATTGTACTTTTGCAATTTTAACATCAGGCATTGCAATCTCACAGGAGCTGTGTGCATTGGCTATTTTAAAATAGTGACCAAAAGTTAGTGGTCAGTCTCAGTTTGAAAAGGTCTGCCATAAATATAATCATGGAACTTCGAACATGCAAACACAATTGCCAAACTCTTTCTCTATTTGAGCATACTGCATCTTGGTTTGGGTTAGAGTTCTAGTTGCACTGTCTACTGGTCTACCCACTTGAAGAATGACTGCATCAAGGCCAAACTTTGAAGCATCACAGGAAAGAGTTACTGGGTTGTGAACATAATAATATCTTAAAGTGGGTAGACTGGCCATTTTCTGTTTCAGGACATCGAATGCTCTTTGGTGTTGTTTCAATCAGGACCAGGTTATATCTTTGCATGTCAGCTCTCTTAGCAGTGCATTGTCTGGAGCTAGCATCTCAAGAATTGCAGTTCTGGATGTAAGCTTGACCTGGTAAACAAATGACCCACATAATTAAATTCTGGCTGCCTGAATTTACATTTCTGTGGATTCAGTTTAAGATTCACTTCACAAGTATGTTACAGAACTTTCCTGAGGTTTATATCATGTCCAACTTCACCACTGCCTCCTACAAGAACATCATCTACTATAATAGCACAGCGATAGTCAGAAAAAAATTGTTATATCGCATGCTGGAAGACTTCACTGGCAGAATTTATAGCAAATGGCATTCTCAAAAATCTGTACTTTCCAAATGGTGTACTAACATGGTTATCAAGGAAGATTTTCAATCAAGCAAAATTTACCAAAATTAACTTTTTGTATCTAAGACAGAAAAAACAGTGCCATTTGGCATAATGGCAGCAACTTCTTCAACAGTACACATTGGATAATTAGGTCTTTTTATTGCTTTGTTCAAATTTCTTGGATCAATACATATTCTAATATCATCTGAGCTTTTCTTATGAGCTGCCACCATGGAGGATACCCATTCAGTTAGTTCTGCTACTGGACAAATTATTCCTAGGTGCACCATTCTGTCTAGCTCAGCTTTGACTTTGCCTTGCAAGGCTACTGGAACTTTTTGTGCTGATCTAATGACTGGGCTTACCTTGTGGTCTAACTTCACGGAGTACACAACTGGGAATTTGGCTAACTTGTCTTCAAAAATATCTGCGTAGTCAGAAAAAATAATTTGCGCGAAATTTTCGTTGTTACAAGTGCTTATATGGTAGACTTCTTTATTAAATGAAAGCAGTCCCATTCTCAAATTGTCCTTGAGGCCTAATAATGACTGCACATGTTTCTTGACTCACTAAAATTGCAAGTCATAGCTGTTCCCAGCAGAATAACATGAAATCACTACTCAGCCTTCGGTTTGAGTTTCTTCACCACCATAAGCAACAAGCTTCATACACTTTGCCAAATGAAGTTTCTCACCAGCTTTTACTCTAGAAAACATTTCTGCAAACATAACATTGCACTTTGAACCAGTGTCAGCTTTGAGCGCTACAGGTCTCCCATAGACCTGAACAGTACAAAATACTTTGTCCTTTGCCCCACAAATCTACTGCATTGACTTTTTCACCAAACACAGACACACCATCAACATAACAAATATGGTTGCAGCTTTCTAACTAATCAACCTGCCTTTTTGAATGTTCTTTTTTAATAAAAGAATGTGCCCCTTTAGATTTACAGAGCCTTTTGAAATGATTCCACTTTTTACATGTGTGGCACTACTGACCAAAAGTTAAGCACTTCTCTTGATTGGGCTCCTGGCTACATTCACAATTATGACAGTTGACTAGGAGATTTGCCACATGTTTTGCTAAGTCATCACTCTGCTTTACTGAGTTTGTCCTGGGTTTTACTGTAGCTACTCTAGGTTTTGCTGAAGTGATCACACCCTTACACCTGTGTCTTTTAAACTCTTGCTGCATACTATCAACATTAGTACTGGAAGGCACTGCAAGCATGCTTTTCTCATTTGTAAGCATATTCATGTGCTTTTCTGTAAGCTCGTATATCTGACAAATCTCTATGGCCTTGTTTAATGTTAAATCACTGTCTCAAAGCAAAATCTTTCTCAATGTGCCATGTTTAATGTCACATGCAAGCCTGTCTTTTATCAACTCATCTCTCAGATCACCAAATCTGCACATTTTTGCCTTATTTCTCAAGTTGGTTATATATGCTACAAACGTTTCACCAGGCTTTTGATCTCTTGTGTAAAATATGTCCCTTTCCATTGTAATATTTACTTGGGGGTTGCACATTTCCCTAAATTTACATTTTAAGCACTCAGGGTCTTCCCATGTTTCAGTTGGTACCACAATATGGCGGTTTCCCCCTCCCCTGCAAAAACAACAGGTGCATACATAAATGAATGCTCCCTCTCAATGGCTTTTGAACCAGCTAGATTAAGCAGAATAAATGCTTTTGTATGTGCACCTTTATCAGAAAAAGCACCCTGTATGAAAATATTGTATTTTTGCTCAGACACTCTCCAATTTTCTGCAACATTATTATCAAACACAAGTGGACCAGGTTTGCGACAGCCTTCTGCCATGCCAACAAATTGTTTTTAGACACAGTACGGACTTAGCCCTTGTAATTATATCAAACATACACAACAGGTACTTTCAAAAAAATATTCAACTGCACAACAATCTATTTGAAATGACTGTATTCTGCGAAATAACTGTTTTGTAATACTCCACAGACTTGTGAACACCTTGCACACTATGGATATTTCAAAAAAAAACTTTAGTTAATATGAAAAAGAAGCACATGGTGAACAAATATGGTTGTTTTCTCTTTTTTATACATTTTATGTGATTCAGGTTATTTTAAGCATTTTTGTAAACATTTCAAGTACTTTTATTAATATGTCACAGTTTTGAACATTTCATTTAGTTAGAAATTCATTTTGAACATTTTGAATGCTTCATTTTATATTCTTTGAATAAAAAAATAATTTAAATGAGTTTTAGTACTTGGAATTATCTTTCTGACCTGTTTGCAAGTTGTTTGGCCTCCTGATGATTCACTTGTGTATATTCCTCCAATTGTAACTATGTGCCTCATGGTTTTGAAGAAGTTAACTTTGGATCCCATTCTGCCACCATGTCACTTGTCTTGTGTATTCAGATAAAATGATGAGGCTTGGATGTTCATTTAAGTTGTTTATTACACATGAACACATCAGGATTGGTAACAAAAACATAAAACCTAAAAGACATTGGCAACCTTCAAACACTGGACCCCATGAAGTTTGGGTTCATGAAGGGCCAATCTTGTCTCCTGAACCTGATTGACTTCTTTGAATTAGTCTCCAGAGCAATTGACAAGGGTAAGGTGGTCCACACAGCCTATCTGGACCTCGCCAAGGACTTTAACACCATCCCCCACTCTGGAATCATAGATAAACTTACTATGTTGGGCATTAATCCCTACATCAATTGATGGGTTGCCAACTGGCTTACTGACAGAACCCACACTGTAAA
This sequence comes from Protopterus annectens, assembly GCF_019279795.1. Taxonomy (NCBI): domain Eukaryota; kingdom Metazoa; phylum Chordata; order Ceratodontiformes; family Protopteridae; genus Protopterus; species Protopterus annectens. The sequence continues at coordinate 335,627,452 of NC_056726.1, forward strand.
AGTAGCCAACTCTAAATCCAGCTCCAGACAAATGACAAGTGGAGTACCTCAGGGTTCAGTCCTGGGACCACTCTTGTTTGGCATATACTTCTCTGAAGTACAGGCCAACACTAAGGGACTCCGGCTAACAAAGTTCGCAGATGACTGCAAACTGGGAGCCATTATTGAATCCCCAAATGATGTGGATATTCTACAAAAGGGCCTTACAGAAACAGATGCTTGGTGCCAGAGCCATGGGATCAAGCTCAATGCCAAGAAATGTATAGTTATCCCCTTTGGGAAAAAAACATGTACCCATGAATTACCACATAGGTGGCAGTACATTAAACATCGAAAGTGTAATAAGAGACTTAGGGACACAGGTGGACAGTGGTCTCACCTTCGATAACCAGGAAATCCTTCTATGTGGCACACCTCATCACTAAGGACTTTTCATCCAGAAAAAAAGAGGCCATTGTCCCACTGTACTCATCCCTCATTAGATCCATTATAGAATACAATGCCCCATTTGGTATGTACCTCTCAAGACATCTGTAACAACTGGAAAGGCAGCAGAAGTACCTCGCTAAAAGAATCACAGGCCTAAAGCAGATGCCCTATCCTGACCATCTAAGAAAACTCCACCTATGCTCTGTTGCATATCGTCTACTCAGAGGCGATCTCTGTTTAACATACAAGTCCATGTCAAATCCAGAGCTGTTGGACATGCTACACTTAAGGAAATCCCAATCCCTTACAAACACATGCTCCAAGGATCTAAACCTTGTCATCACAATGAACAAAACATGCTGGAGGGATAGGTTCCTGACCCAGAGACTCCCCAGACTCTGGAATAGACTGCCCATACATGTCAAGCAGAGTGCCTCTTTGGCCCTCTTCAAAAGGAACCTTGATGATTGGATGGGAGATAGGAAATTCACCGCAAGGATCACGTCAGTCACCCTGCTAGACAGGGGTACAGGGAAGTAAATAGTGTGGGAAGAAATAGCCAGGGAATTGTTATGGCTAGGCTTACATAGGCCCTAGGGCCGATAGCCTCGTACCAACCTATGAACCTATGAACCTATGAACTAACTAACTGACTGACTACTACATGCATGCATGCTTTCACTCCAGCTGCTCACTCAAAATTGCACTCTTGCTTGCACATGCTCAGTACTTATATGCATGTGCCCATAGACTGGAATGGCTCTTAAAGGTATAACACACACTCTGATCTACAAATAGGACTGCTCTCCAGGGGATCATGGACCCTTATCCTTCCTCCTTCCAGGCTGGGCAATTTTTGGGAATCTACCCATATGCCAGTAAGGCAGTGTAACCTCACTAAACTAGGTATAAATCCCTATGTCACAAGATGGGTTGCCAACTGGCTTACTGACAGAACCCACACTGTGAAAGTAGCAGACTCCAAATCAGACTTCAGACCAGTGACAAGTGGAGTACCACAGGGTTCAGTCCTGGGTCCTCTCCTGTTTGGTATCTACTTCTCTGAAGTACAGGCTAACACAGAAGGTCTTTGGCTAACTAAATTCGCAGATGACTGCAAACTAGGAGCCATAATCGAAACTCCTAACAATGTGGACATCCTACAAAAGGGCCTCACTGAGACAGATGCCTGGTGTCAAAGCCATGGTCTCAAGCTCAATGCCAAAAAGTGCATTGTCATCCCCTTTGGTAAAACTCTGTACCAATGAACTACCACATAGGCAGTAGTCTACTTAACACCAAAAGTGTGATAAGAGACCTTGGGACACAGGTGGACAGTAGTCTCTCTTTTGATAATCACATCGCCACTGTGGTCAGGAAATCCTTCTATGTGGCACACCTCATCACAAAAGGTTTCTCATCCAGAAAAAAAGAGGTCATTGTTCCCCTTTACTCATCACTCATTAGACCCTTTATAGAGTACAATGCCCCTTTTGGTATGTACCTCACAAGACATCTACAATAACTGGAAAGGTCACAGAAATACCTCACAAAGAGGATTACTGGCCTCAAACAGATGCCCTACACAGACCGACTCAAAAAACTCCAGCTTTACTCTGTCGCATATCGCCTACTCAGAGTTGATCTCTGCCTAACATACAAAGCTATGTCAAACCCAGAGCTGATGGACAGGCTCCACTTAAAGAAATTCCAATCCCTCCGAGCTACATGCTCTAAGGACCTAACCCTTGTCACCACAATAAACTGAACATGCTGGAGGGATAGATTCCTGTCCCAGAGACTTCCCATACTCTGGAACAGATTACCTATCTATGTCAAACAAAGATGATGTGCGGATAGTGAATCATTAAGTGCAGTAGATTAGCAAGGTGGAAGTAAAGATAGCTATAAAGAGGATGAAGAACGGAAAGGCTGTTGGTCCAAATGACATACCTGTGGAAGCATGGAGGTGTTTAGGTGAAATGGCAGTGGAGTTTTTAACTAGATTGTTTAATGAAATCTTGGAAAGTGAGAGGATGCCTGAGGAATGGAGAAAAAGTATTTTGGTACTGATTATTAAGAATAAGTGTGATGTGCAGAGCTGTAGTAACTACAGAGGGATTAAACTGATCAGTCACAGCATGGAGTTATGGGAAAGAGTAGTGGAAGCTAGGTTAAGAAGGGAGGTGATGATTAGTGATTAGCAGTATGGTTTCATGCCAGGAAAGAGCACTACAGATGCAATGTTTGCTCTGAGAGAGTTGATGGAGAAGTACAGAGAAGGTCAGAAGGACTTGCATTGTGTCTTTGTGGATTTAGAGAAAGCATATGACAGGGTGCCTAGAGAGGAGTTGTGGTATTATAGGAGGAAGTCGGGAGTGTCAAAGAAGTATGTAAGAGTGATACCAGATATGTACAAGGGTAGTGTGACAGCGGTGAGGTCTGCGGTGGGAGTGACAGATGCGTTTAAGGTGGAGGTGGGATTACATCAAGGATTAGCTCTGAGCCCTTTCTTATTTGCAATGGTGATGGACAGGTTGACAGATGAGATCATACTGGAGTCCCTGTGGACTATGATGTTTGCAGATGACATTGTGATCTGTAGTGACAGTAGGGAACAGGTGGAGGAGACCCTGGAGTGGTGGAGATATGCTCTGGAGAGAAGAGGAATGAAGTTCAGCAGGACTAAGACAGAATATGTGTGTGTGAATGAGAGGGAGGATAGAGGAATGGTAAGGATGCAGGGAGTAGAGGTGGCGAAGGTGGATGAGTGTAAATATTTGGGATCAACAGTTCAGAGTAATGGTGAGTGTGAAAGAGAGGTGAAGAAGAGAGTACAGGCAGGATGGCGTGGGTGGAGAAGAGTATCAGGAGTAATTTGTGACAGACGAGTACCAGTAAGAGTAAAAGGGAAGGTCTACAAGAGGGTAGTGAGACCAGCTATGTTATATGGGTTGGAGACAGTGGCATTGACAAAAAGGCAGGCGTCAGAGCTTGATGTGGCAGAGTTGAAGATGTTAAGATTTGCACTGGGTGTGACGTGGATGGACAGGATTAGGAATAAGTCTATTAGAGGATCAGCCCAGGTTGGAAGGTTTTGAGACAAAGCCAGTGAGGCAAGATTATGTTGGTTTGGACATGTGCTGAGGAGGGATGCAGAATATATTGGGAAAAAGATGCTAAGGATGAAGCTGCCAGGTAACAGGAAAAGAGGGAGGCCTAAGATAAGGTTTATGGATGTGGTGAGAGAGGACATGCAGGTGATTGGTGTGACAGAGCAAGATGCAGAGGACAGGAAGAAATGGAAACAGTTGATCTGCTGTGGCGACCCCTAATGGGAGCAGCCGGAAGAAGAAGAAGGAGTACTCTCCAAGAAAAAAAATTGATGATTAGATGGATAATAAGAAATTCACCCCGGGGATCACTTCTGTGGTTCTGCTTGACAGGGGCACAGGAAAATAATTTTCTTGGGTGGCAAAAGCCAGGGTATCTTTTTGGCTAGGTTTGTATAGGCCCTAGGGCCAATAGCCTAGTACCTACCTATGAGCCTATAAACATAGTACAGTTGCTTAAGTCCTACTTACCTGTAACAGTAGATGTTCATAGAACACACTGTCTTACTGGTAATACCCACTCACCATCCTCCTTTTTTGGATGTATATAGTTTGGGACTGGAGCTGCCATTGAGTTATGCTGAGTGGGCTTCTTTGGTGTGTGTGTGTGTGTGTGTGTGTGTGTGTGTGTGTGTGTGTGTGTGTGTGTGTGTGTGTGTGTGTGTGTGTGTGTGTGTGTGTGTGTGTGTGTGTGTGTGTGTGTGTGTGTGTGTGTGTGTGTGTGTGTGTGTAGTTTTTGGTTTGGAACAGTTAGTGTTTGAAAGCCTGCTGGACACTAAAAAACTGAAAGGTTCCTGTCTCTGGGTCTGAAACACAGTTCCTGTACTCTCAAGTGATTGGTCCATCATTCCCACTGTCAGACAGGGGGAAGTATTCTAAGCTTTGGTAGAATGCCAGAAATAAGGTACCAGGGCACTACTACCCATATTCCAGTAAGGCAGTGTGCTCTATGAACATCTGCTGTAACAGCTAAATAGGACTTGCACAAGTCTACATTCTCTATTCCTTAATCACCTTAACTCATATATAAATATTTATATGCAGCACACACCACAAAATAATCTCATGACATGTGCCTATAAATCATTCTTCCTGCTGTATGGGTCGATGTAATCTTAACCTTTCAACAATGAATTACTCGTGAAAAGAAAAATGTTTTTCTCTTACTTGACGTTCAAAACTATAAACCATATCAGATTACTCAACCAGTCTGTATACATTTCAAATACATTTCACTATCTTATAAAAACATTCCTACTCTTTCTCAAAGAGATAAAAAACAAACAAACAAAAACAAATTTGGTGACAACAATAGCTAGTGAATTACTACAAATATCCTCAAGCTCGTATCAGCAAGCCATGACAGGAACAGGGCCAAAGACTGACTGTACCTGTAACAGCAGTCTCATGGTAGCTTCTTCATCTGTACCACAGGAGTTATGCAAAGAGGTTCTGAACAACTTGAGAATAATTCTGGATGGGGATTGGTATTTTCCAGACTTTTAAAGAAGTACTATTAACTAAAACAATTATTTTGACTTTTAGGAAAATGTCCATTCTGCAGATCGTAATAAACAACATAATGGAACATACAATACTTACAGAATTGCTCAAATAAATAAATAAAATCATTACAGGGTCATTACCTGCTCACAGCTCTCAAAGAAAGATTGGAGCATGCATGAAAAACACAGCCCTGGTGGTGGTGTTCAGTGGGTAATGAGCCACTGTTGTATTAAATTACAAGGAGAGGAGAGGAGGGCCTCTGAAGTATTTGTCACTGTGGACATGGTTTTAGACCTTGCATTAGCTATTGAATGCCAGCTGCAGTGGTGCAGCAATTAGTGTTGTCGCCTCACCGCAAGAGGTTCTCCAGTTTGATTCTCAGCTGGAGCTCCTTCTGTGTGGAGTCTGCATGTCCTCCCTGTGGTCGAGTGAACTTTAAAAGACATGCAGATAGGTGCATAAGTGTGTGCGTGCCTTCTGTGAAGGTTGGGCACTGGGCTAGCAACTTAACACTGTAAAAATCCACTGACAATCAATAGCAGACCAGTGATCTGCTGTGGCGGCCCTTAACCAGGAAAAGCTGAAAGTCATTTTATTAGGTATTGAATGCCAACCTCTTTGGTGTTCATTGATCCATGCAGTGGACATTAGGCTATAACTGTAAAAGACTTGGTTAGAGTAAGATAAAGCAGCTTACATCCACTTTTCTTCTCATTCATACACCGTTTAGCCTAGGTCATGAAGATTATCTCCCTAGAGAGAGGACCCACCCTGCAGAAGGTCATGTTGGAATCTGTCTCCACTATGCATATGGGAGACACAGGGGACCTAATGCTAGTAGTGACTGGAAATAAAGTTCATAAATCATTAAATAAGAAAGAGTTTTTATTTTTTATTTATATACTATTTTATTATTTATTTGTTTTTTATTTATGTGGGTTAGAACTCTGTAGGAGTCTGAGAGTAACACATACCTTTATTGGTTCCTGATATCAGCACAAAATTTTGAGAGGAATAATATTTACATCAGATTTAGCACAGCCATCTGTTTTCATCCATACTTTATAAGTTTCAGCATGCATTGTTAATGATACCCCACTTAATAATTGCACTAACACATATAGCTGCATTTCTACCATACAATAACTTGCAAGCAAATATATTTATACTGATCAGTTATCATTACAAACTTGATTACATTTTTTCATTTACTGATTCACAACATGCCTTGCATTTTGATTCAGACACCATAATGTGCTATCATACCACAATTTTCCTTAACTTATTTCTCAGTCACCAATCACAATTAGAGCCTTTGCCATTTCCTGGCAACCAGGGCATGATTTCCTTAGCTGCACTGTCTGTAGCCATCACTCTTCTCCATTCAGAATGCCACTGATTAGTCCTATTCATTATCAATTTGGATGTGTGCAATCAGTGTAGCTGGCTTAGGTGAACTTACTTACATCATTTCTTTGTTCAGCTATCACTACTTGGGGGAGCCAGGGGTCCCATCCCCATATTCACGTTCAATAAATCAGCAACACAGATCCATCATCCATACCTGAGGATAGGCTATCACCACTGAATTTACCTTATCACCAAGTTTGGTTATAACACCTCAAGAAATCTTTTTTATTCAAGGCTGAGCCATAGGCAGCATCAGGTAGGCTTATCTTGTGAGTTCACCTATGTTTGCTTTGGCATGAGTCTGTTAAGTAAGGGAGCAGTTGCTGCACATTGCATTCTTGAATAAGAGGAATGAACACATAGCCGGTTTACAGAAAAGAGTAGAAGTAAACTAGTCTACTCAGGGACCTAACTATCAAGGTTCTTCTGTTCTCCAAGCCTGATTCCAGCTTCACCGGAATTGTGGTCTGTTCATCCTTTATATTTCTACAGCACCCCTTTATCTCTCTCTATTTTTTTTTTTTTTTTTTGCTGTCTTAGGCCTTTTAAATTTGTCTTCAATACTTTAGTTGTATAAGGATATCTTTCTCTTCCATCTTAACAGGTTTTTTTTTTGTCTTTCTTCCATATGGTTCAGATCATTCTTAGAATAGCTTTAGGGTTGTTTATTAGTTCATAGGTACTAACTAGTATATTGATCTGTGAGGACCTTAAGAAGCATAGTCTTACATTTCAGTGGCAGTTTTTTGCCCTTATGTTTTGCATATGAATAACCCAAAAATGGCAGACAATTGCATACTTTCTCTATCCTGAGAGATAGGGGTGCTAAACTTGTAGTTACTCATTCATTCATTCATTCATTCAAATTATAGTTTAATAGAGTTAGATAAGTACTTTGCTTTATGTGGAGTGGAAGGCAGTTCCACAGAAGTGGCATTCTGCATGGTACATTCTTACCCTCCAACATACTCATTTATTTTCCAAACCAGATTGAGAGTCCTTGCATGGGTGTTTATGATGCTGGGATGTGTAATAGAGCTGAGAGAACAGTGCCTGCTGAAGTTGTATATGAAAGGCAGAGGTCATCTCTCAGTAGCTTGAGTGATACTGAGAAAAGGAATAAGGCTTTGAGATGGTCCGCATAGTTTTTATGATTTAGGACCTTAAATATTTTAGTGTGAAAGCTCTGTGGTCATTGCAGTTGTTACAAGTATTTTGTCATGTGCATACCTTAAGGAACATTACACTCATTGATTGGCCTGGTGAGCGCCATGTACAGTACAATTATTACATCCCTGAACCTGGATGCAATGCTTTTAGATATAAGCTGTGCAATGATAAAGAACTTCCTTACAACAGTGCATACATGATGATCAAAGGAGAGTTTATTGCCAGCATAGATTTCCAGTTCCCTAACTACATTATTCATTTTCAGAGGTGTGAAATGAATATACTTTTCCTGGCATTTTGTTTTAGTCCATGGAATTTGACAACACTAATTATTTCGGACAAGCGCTCTTGGAGGATCTTGCTGTCCTTTGGGGAGTTTAAAATGACACCAAGCTTGCATTTATCTGCAAACCTATTCAGACACAAACCCTTACGATTAGCTTTGACCTCCAAGAAGTAAGTGCCAAAGAGCAGTAGCCCAAGAACTGAACTCTGGGATGCACTGCTAGTGACAGGTATTTTGGAGGAGGTAGAGCTATTCAACTGAAGTTCCTGTGTTCTATTTGTGAGAAAGTTAGCTATCCAATAAATTAAATAGGGTTTGACATTAACCTCTGAGAGTTTATTTATGAGACATAATTATGAAATGGACCTGGTCCTCATTAATATGGGAAAGTGCAGCACACCCTTCGAGGGTGATGTCCTGTCTGGTAAAGTCAGACCACAAACAAGTCTCTTTTGAAGTAAAAATAAAACCAAGAATCACAGCTAATCAATGAATGCTTAGGAACAACTCTAAGGCTAACATCCTTAATGATATCCTGGCAAAGTTTCAAGCCCCTCTCCCCAAAACCTTGAGAACACTGCTGACTGCACAAAACTATTCACAGAAACCCTATACAAGCATGTTAATAGCAGCATGGAGGCAGCTATACCAGCTAGGTAGAAGTACAGAACTTACTAAAAAAACAAGCTGCCTTGGTGGAATTACAACATCAAATGGCTGTATAACAGAAGGAAGAAAATCCTGGCAAAAATTAGGAGGTGCAGCACACAGTAGGATTGAATCTCTGTCATCAAACTAAACAAAAAAAACTCAGAGGGCAAATAAAGTCTACAAAAGCCAAATTTGAGGTAAATATGGTCTCTCAGGCCAAGGACAACCACAAGACATTTTTTTAGCTATGTCTTTAACCTCAAAGGTGATACATAGTTGTGTGCAGAGCTTATTGTTAATAGCGCCACATATAGTGAGTTAGAAAATATAGCAAAACTGCTGGCAGATAAATTTAGATCTAACTTTACCCCTCTCCCCCCACCAGCCTCACCTCAGAAAATGCCATCAAATATAACTCCCCACTGTTATCACTAGGGAACAAGTCCTCAATGCTCTCTCTAAGGCCAAGAACACTGCATTGATGGGCCCAGACTATATCCTAGGTGACCTTCTAAATAGCATGAAACATAACCTTTCAGGCCCTCTGGAATGAATACTTAACCATCCACTCCAAACAGGCTTCCTGCCTCATGAACAGAAAACAACACCCATCATCCCTATGCACAAAGACGTGCCATCTACAGACTTTGAAAACTACAGCCCCATAAGTCTCATTAGTCTTTATGCAAAGTCATGGAAGGAATTATCAAGAACATGATTGGTAATGACATAGGAAACCCCGAGACACTGGACCCAACTCATTTTGGTTTTGTCAAAGGCAGGTCATGTCTCCTCAACCAGGTGGTCTTCTTTGATAAGGGCAAAATGGTTCATACTACCTACCTTGATCTAGCCAAGACATTTGACACAATACCCCACTCTGGCATTGTTGATAAACTCAAGAGGTTAGTTATAAACCCTTATGTCTCATGGTGGATAACCACATACAGGATTCAGGAGGTTAGAACTGGGGATTCAACCTCTGTAAAGAGGCCAGTTATCAACAGAGTCCCTCAGGGTGCAGGGAACACACCTTTTTGGCATCTCCTTCTCTGAATTGAATGCCAGTGTCAATGGCCTCTGGCTGTGAATAAATTTGCAGATGATTGCAAATTAAGAACAGACATAGAATCCCCCACTAACACAAACATTCAACAGTAAGGGCTGGGTACAGACAAGTAACTGGTGTTACAGCCATTGGCTAAAAATTAAATGCCAAGAAATGCAGAATAGTATCCTTTGGGAAGTCATCCACTTCTGGTAACTATCATATTGACAACACACCCCTAAGAGTTGACCCATTAGTCAGGCACTTGGGAACACATGTAAACAGGGATCTAGCCTTTGACTACCACATACTTACAGTTGTGAGGAAATCATTCTATATTGTGCAACTTACAAATAAAGGTAGGTCCTAGGAGGTTATTGTTCCATTGTATTTGGCATTCATTAGACCTATCATTGAGTACACAAGCCCCCTTTGGTATGTACCTAACCAGGCACATCCAACAATCGGAATGTCCGCAGAGGTTCCTCACTAAAATAATACAAGGAGTAAGTAACATGCCCTGTGCAGAGTGCCTCCAAGCTTTATCCCTGTATTCTGTCTCCTACAGGCTCTTGAGGAGAGATATATGCCTAACATGTAAGGTATTGTCATACCCCACCATGATGGACCTCCTGCATATTTGCAAAACAAATAGCACCAGAATTACCCATTCTAAAGATTCAAACCTTATCTGTGATATAAATAAGACCTGCAGCAGAAACTGGTATGTATCCCAGAGACTACCCCTTCTCTGGAACAGGCACCCCATCCATATGAAACAGAGTTCCTCCCTAACCCAATTTAAATATAACTTGGACAATTGAATGAGGAACAGGAAAGTATTCCCTGGTTTGACACCTGTGTCTCTAAATGGATACAGGCAGCCTGCAAATGGTTCATCTCCCAGGCCTCTCCCTGTAAATATTTCATCTCCCAAACCCCTGGTTATACTTATCAAGGGTATCAGAACTTGACAGAGATTTGGGATGCATGGCTACACTTAATAAGGCCTCAGTGGTCATTAGCCTAGAACATACCTATCACCCTATGAACCCATGGTGTAGAACCCCTTTGCAAGGTCTAGATATGCAGTGTGTTCTGCTTTTCTTATGTCCAGTGCTTTTATAACTTTTTCAAAGAGGTAAACGAGATTAAATAGATAGGACCTGCCGTTGATGAATCTAAACTGGATTAGGTTGAGAGTCTGTAGGTCACGTATATCCTTGTTGATTAATTCCATAATGACCATTTCCATAGCCATACAGATGAGACTAGTCAGGCTTATTGGTCTGAAATTATGCATAACATCTGTTTTGAAGCTGATATTGAATAGATTCTGTCAGGGATCAGACAAGTCATGTTTAAGGACCAACCAGTAGGCAACCTGCTGTTAAAGTTTGTTACCTGAACCTAATGATGTAGGATTTTAGCTTTAGATAGCACTTTTAGAACTTGTTCTTGGGAGATTTGAGGTGAATGTAGGTGTGGGCATGTAATCTGAGAATATTGGATGGGGGGTGAAGTCTGAGTTAAATTTGTCTGCTAGCAGATTGGCTGTGCCCTCAGAATCTAAGTATGTGATATCATTTACTATGAGTTCTGCACAATACCAGGCATTGCTTTTGAGATATTTAACATAACTAAACAAGGCTTTGTGGTTATGCTTCACCTGGTTGGCTATTTTTACCTCATAATTGACTTTGGTAGAATTGACTAATTAGGGTCAGGAGGTCCTTCCTTAATTTAGCAAGAGAATTTTTGGGATCTTGAGAGTTAAATTTATTTTTGCATGCAAGTCATTTTTTCTTTCTTTTATTATAGAGTCTGCTTATATTTGAGTTCCACCACAGGGTTTATTTTTGAATTTGGCATTTCAGAGGACAGATATATCTATGCAGCTATTCACATGTGCATAGAATTCAGCAGTGAAGGATTCTGCATAAGTAGGGGGCCATCATGACACAGAGGACTTTTGAACTTCACCAAATCTTCACTCAGTTTTAGGAGATTAGCTTTTCTATAACCTCTGAATACTGAGGTGTTGGGAGATGTTTCAGGCTTCAGTCTTATGATGACTGTAATTAACTTGTGGTCTGATTTGATTATGGGTAAATTAAAACTTGATATGAAGCAAAGGTGCCCCATATTGGTGAGGAACACTTCCAGGAGTTTATCACCCTGATTGGGGTGCAGATTAACTGGTCCAGGGAGTTTGTATTAATGAAGCCCAGTAATCTCTGGGTATACATTTGAAAATATAAAAGTCTCCTAGTTTATGAAGCAGTAGTTTAAGTCTCCTAGGAGAATAGTATTTGATGTAATACATAGGCACTCCATACTAGTTAGGTAGGAAGTGCAGGCTAAAAAAAACACAGAGGGGAATCATGTAGTTAGCTATGATATGAGAAAGGGGGTTGTTAATAGTAAGTAGGATATTTAGGAGTTCCAGGTCATTATCTTGTCTAATGATTCTGAAGATTAGTTGATATTTTTAAGACTATGGAGACACTGCTGTCTTTTGTGCCTTCATCTAATGTTGTGGGTCTGAATATATGGTAGGCATTGAAACCCTACACTGATTCAGGGTTTTCAAATGGCTTGAACCAGGACTATGTGATGATGCATATGTAGACGTGTTTCCACGACAAGCAGTGCTTGTAGGGAATGGAATTTTTGTTAAGGCTTCTAGCACTGAGCAGCAATACCTTTATGTTATCTTAATTCTGTTTTGTTATATTGGAAGGTTTAGAAAATGGAAGGCACCTAGAAAAGTCACTGTGAGGGTGGACATGATTTTGGTCACTGCTTGCAGTCCCATCTCATCAGCTCATTCTACTGAGTACAGAGAGGTCATTTGGGAAGGTCCACCCCTTAGTTTCTTAACCTTGAATTATTTCCTCTTTCCTCTCTTCCCACTTAACTTAAAAAAAATCATAATTAAATAAATAAATTGCACTTATTCAGCTGCTTTTACTGTATTTGTGTTTCTTCCTACTTCATTACTTTATTTTGCGTTTGCTGCTTGTTCTTAAAAGTGTTCAATTGCATTTATTCTGCTGCATTTATTACTGCTTGTTAGTAGCCTGATTAAATTGTGACTTATTTTAAGCCTCTTGGTTTTGGTTTAAGAACTTGGGCTTCAGGCCAGCTGTTTTACATTAAGAAGGTATGTGGTCTACACTCTTGTGACAGGACAGGTAGCTTACATCCTTCTAAGTTGGAAATTGCTGGTTGAAGGCTTAGTGTGTCTGTTATTCTAAAAGTGTCTTAGTTCTGGTTTAAGTGCTTGGGCTTCAGGCTGGTTATTTCACATTAAAAACGTTTGTGGTCTACACTATTGTTGAAGGAGAGAGTAACCCCTTCCCTTCTGAGCTGGGAGTTGCTTATTGAAGGCTTATTATGCATGCTTTTTTGAACTTTTTGTCTGAAATTGTTGCACTTTGTTTGCTGTAGCACCTGCTGAATCTAGTTCTCTTTCTATAATTTGAGCACTAGACCTGGCCATCTTTTGTTGAAGAGGGTTCTCCTACACTCTAGTGTCAGGAATGTGCAGTTAGAACTCATCTGATTGAAGGCTGCTGGAACAGGGCTCAGTTTTTAGCTGTTTTGCTGGTTAATTTGTTTAAATCAGTTTCCTCTTGTTTGCTACATAAGCACTGTGTTTGTACAGGTTTGAACTTGTTTTAGCAAAGCAGCCCAGAGTATGGTGACCACCTACTTGCTCTACTGTATTTATCTGATCAGTCCAAGCCATCTGCTGATCTCTGCAAAACTTAAGTAGAAGTTTTCACTGTATATTGCACTGCTGAGCTGCAATCTTACCATATCACTGCTTATTTGAACTACTTTTTCTGAAATTGTTGCACTTTGTTTGCTGTAGCATAGACTAGATTCAGACCTGCTGAATCTAGTTCCATTTGTATAACTTGAGCATTAAACCAGGCCATCCTTTGTTGGAGAGGGTTCCACTTTACCATGTTGGCAGGAGTGTGCAGTTAGAACTCATCTGATTGAAGGTTGCTGGAACAGGGCTCTGTTTTGAGCTTTTTTATTGGTTAATTTGTTTAAATCAGTTTGCTCTTGTTTGCTACATAAGCACTGCATTTGCGTGGGTTTGCTCTTACTTGTGCATTGCACACTGTTGAGCAGCAGTGGGCACTGTTGGTAGTTATGGATGCAAACACTTCTGCCTGCAAATTTTCCCTTTGTTGGTGCTCCATCGGTGAGTTCTCGCGATTGTCCCTCAATGACAGGTGATACATTCAGCAAAGCTCCTGAGGTACCAACACAGATCCTACCCACTAGCCTTTCATATTATTTGCCCACTCCGCTGTCCTCTACTTTACCTGGTCCTTCCTGTCCACTCCCTGTTTACTGACCACATCAAATTACCTAGCATTATGGATGGACAATTTCCCACAGTGTCTCTAGCCAGCTGGTCAACATGGGCATCCTGAGGCAATGTAGCAATTGCTTCATGTACACTGACAACCCAATTCTTCTAGTACATACAAATTCATTATGTGAGAGATCCATCTATACCAAGAACCTAGAATCCAGGCTCCCTCACTTACCAGTCAGTTCATCTGATACTAAGTAGGTTGTCAGCATGGACACCTCACCTCCTGCATCTACCAAGCCAACAACACATGAACCTACATATGTAGAGGTCCTTACAAGAACCTTAACTAAACATCAGAGACCTCCCAAACACAAACACAAGCACAATTCACACAATATATCCTCTGCAGAACATAGTACACATAATATACCACACACCAGACAAGTCCCTAAGGCATAACACAAAACCAAACATGTTAGCCATAGGTGACTCAATTGTATGACACACAGATGTCCCTTTCAACAAACTGAATAAGGAAAAAGTCACAGACAGCTGTCTGTCAGATGGCAGGATCCATCACATCACACATGCACTCAAGTTCCTCAACAAGAATTGTTGTGACTCCATCATAGATCATGTTGGTGTGAACTCCTTCAGACATACATTACTGGACTGTATGAAGAGAGACATGACTGAGCTCTCTGATTATGTGTCTTTGGCAGGTATGTCCCTAACCTTAAGCATTTTACCTTCGCTGAGGTTGATACCTTAATACAAACAAAAAATGATTGACTTCAAGAGTTGGCTTAGATTCTGTTGTCATTCAGAGAGGATCCAGTGTCTGTCAGCCTGGGATGACATGGTCAACAGACCTTGATGCTTTGGCAGAGATGGTCTTCATCTGTGACTTATTTTACTGTCTTCCTAAGATACATAAATCTTTAACAACCCCCTCAGGACGTCCTATAGTATCTGGAAGAAAATACCTTTTATGTAAAACTGGACAGTTTTTACATTTCCACCTACTACCAAAAGTAAAGCTGTTACCAGCTTATATCCAAGATGTGTTTGACTTTTTGAATAAAATTAAGACAGTGCAATGGGGGGAGAGAATGTATTGGATTACTATTGACGTAAAAAAATCTCTATATTAAAATTTGTCATGATTTTGGGTTAGAAGCTGTAAGGTTCTTTTTGGGCCAAAGCCCATCTACAGAATTTATTGTAGAACTGTTAGATTTTTGCCTCAAACATATATTTTTTTTGAATTTGGAGAGGCTTTGTACAGACAAAAAAGAGGAACAGCAATGGAGGCGGCGTTTTCCCCCTCATATGCAAACCTTAGTATGGGCTTGTTCGAAAATGAATACATTTATAGGAGTGAATTTTTTCCACAGATATGTTAAGCTTTACTATAGATTCATAGACAACTTGATCTTTTTGTGTAAAGATGGTGAAGAAGAAGTAGAAGGATTTGTTGGGATGTTAGGAAATAATAGGTTTGGACTAGAATTTGATGGGTTAAAAGTTGGAAAAAAATTATCATTTTTAGATGTAAATCTTGATGGTAGTAATAATAAGACTATTCAAACTAAAGTCCACAGAAAATTTGATAGAGGATCACAATTTGTAAGGGCAGATAGTTGCCACCCCCCCATACTATTCATTCTATCCCCTTTGGGGAATGTATTCGTGTTTTCAGATTATGTAATAATGAATTTGATTAAAAAAAGGGAAATGTGCAATACGATTAATATGTTTAGAATGAGAGGTTTTGACCAAGAAATGCTAGAAGAATGTTGGAAAAAAAATCTAAAAGAATATATTATACAGCCTACTGTGAAGAGATATACACAAAGATATAAAGTGAACAATGAAATTCAACAACAGGGGGATATATATTTTACTACCACATTTAGTAGCTTTAGTGCTACAATAGAAAAACTATTAATGTACTATTGGGAGTATATTTTATCTATTAATGACCCATTTGTGGAAAAATTAGGGGCTCCTATTATGTCATTCAGGAGGGGTAGAAACCTTAAGAGATTTATTAGTAAAGTCCAAGTTGGTTGCCCCTTTAATGAGAATACAAGGTAATATAAAAGAACTAGGGACTATTGGTTGTAAAAAGTGTAAGGCTTGTAATTTTATTGTTCAATATTTTGGAAAAATTAATAGCTTGTTGTTTGAAACTAAAAATAGTTTCTGTTGTGGCACTGAAGGCATTATTTATGCCCTAAAGTGCCCTTGCAATAGGTTTTACATTGGGGAAACAAAAAGACCATTTAAAATTAGGCTATTAGAACATGTGAGGGACATAGTTAAAAAAAGGGAAGAAAGTGCAATAGCACTGCACTTTAACAAATGTCATGATGGCAATATAAATGGCTTGAAAGGCACTGTTTTGGAACAAATTGATACATGTGATGAAAATGAATTAAAAACAAATTGCTTTTTAAAGAGTCTATTTATATTTTAAAGTTTGGTACTTTGTTCCCTAAGAGGTTAAATAAAGAAATTAATTGGAGATTTTTTGTGTAATGTTTTACTGAAACTGATTAATTATGTTTAATTGTATAATTGATGGGCGTATATAGGCAGGTAACTTTTTGTAAATGTTATACTCCTTGAAGGGTTGCGAAGCCAAGATGTCAGAGTGTGTTTTATAATAAAATATCCTGTGCATTGCTAGCTGGTGGTTCTACTTTCTACTTTGGTGTTTCTATAGTATGGTTTTGCTCCACTACATCACTGGACTGTATGAAGAGAGACATGACTGAGCTCTCTGATTATGTGTCTTGGGCAGGTATGTCCCTAACCTTAAACAGCATTTTACCTTCACTGAGGTTGATACCTTAATACAAACAAAAAATGATTGACTTCAAGAGTTGGCTTAGTTTCTGTTGTCATTCAGAGAGGATCCAGTGTCAGTCAGCCTGGGATGTCATGGTCAACAGACCTCAATTTTTTGCCAGAAATGGTCTTCATCTGTCACTCCTGGGATTTTGGTTACTAGCTAAAGCTCTTGCTACCTCCATAGTGCCTTTTTAGGCAATGTTACAAGAACAAAATTCCTGACATAAAAATACCCTCTAAAAACAACCTCATGGTTATGTTGCTAAATGCTAGGTATCTAAACCAGAAAATGCACTCACTGGAAGTCCTCACCTTGGAAGATGCTGAAATTTGTGCAGTCACTGAGACCTGGTTTACGGCTATGGACAGCATCTCATCTATACTGGGTTACATTTCCTTCCACATGTTCAGACCACTAACTGAAGGCGTAAGAACTAAAGGAGGTGGTGTATCAATATTCATTAAAGATAAATGCACCTCTAGATTGCTTAAACAGCACGATTCCCTTGAATTACTTCAGGTGCAATTGACTGTAGGTAAGACCCCTCTTCAGGTCATTGCCAGTTATAGGACCCCCTCTGGGAATCAAGGCATCCACTCAGCCTACTTGGATCTACTTGAGGGAATCAAGATACAACCAAACACACTGGTTTTGCGTGACTGTAATTGTCCATCCATTTAATGTGTAAATTATACATGTTCTTACTCACGTCATTAAAGGTTCCTGTACTGTGTTAACTCAAATGCCCTGGACCAGCTGGTTGACACACCCACAAGGGGCTCAAACAACCTGGATCTGGTGCTCAACAACATGGGATACTGCTGCACCACCCCCACTGGGTGGCCATCCCTGGTGAGAACTAGCCACAGATCAGTCTCGAAAGAAGTATCTTTAACACAAAACCCCCTTAGCAACAACTAGACTAAAAGACTTCTCCAAGGCCAATTGCAGCCTCTTTCATGACAGCATAAATAGCTTCATAGCCCCTCCCCCATGATAGAACAGACACCTATGTTGAGTTATACACCAATGTTTTATATGAACACCTGTTCAATTTTATTAATCCTGCCATATCTGATAGAACCAAAGCAAGATCTTCAATGAAAAACAAACTTGCCCTGTGGACAATTGCCATTAATAAGCTATACAATAGGAGAAATAAATTGCTGTCTAAGAGTTGGAAGGAATGGTCTCAAAACTGGAAACACTCCCTCTTCAACTTAAACAAGCAACTAAGATCATTAATGAAGTCCTTCAAAACTAACTATGAATCCAAATTAGCTTCCCTAACTAAGGGTAACCATAAGGTATTCTTTAGTTACATGTATAACCTCAAAGGTAAAGCCCAGATTTGCGCTGAACTCATAGTTAATGGTACTACATATACAGACCTCTGGATCTATCAAACATGCTGGCTGACAGTTCAGTGAAAGTTTCACAACCTTGTCCCTGCCACATATACCCAAAGCATCCCTAACACCTGTCACCTGTCTAGTATCTCTGAGGACCAGGTCTTAAATACGCCCTCTCCAAGGCCAAAAACACAGCCTCTATGGGACCAGACAACAGCTCGACCTGTGTACTATATGGGTTAAAACAGGAATTAGCATCACCAGTGGCACGCTTTTCAATCACAGCCTAAGCACTGGCTTTATCCCAGTGGACTGAGAAACAGCTGCCGTCATCCTTTTGCACAAAGCGGATGCATCCACGGACCCAAGGAACTATAGACCCATTAGCCTGTCCAGCCTTATCTGCAAGGCCAAGCGATGAATCATCATGGACCTTCTTAACAAAGATACAGGAAATCTCCAAACACTCAACCCCAGTCAGTTTGGCTTTGTGAAAGGGAGATCATGCCTGTTAAACTCGGTGGACTTATTCAAGACAGTCACCAAAGCCCTAGATGAGGGCAAGTCTGTGCATACGGCCTACCTAGACTTAACCAAGGCCTTTGACACAACCCCCCACTCAGGCATCATTGATAAACTCACTCAGCTGGGTATCAACCCATATATTGTCAGGTACCTTGCAAACTGGTTCACTGATAGAACTCATACGGTCAAAATAGGGGACTCCACCTCCTCCAGCAGATCCATAACCAGTGGTGTTCCACAGGGATCTGTTCTGGGACCCCTATTGTTTGGAATCTACTTCTCTGAAATACAGGGTAAAACTAAAGAACTGTGGCTGGCAAAGCTTGCTGAAGGCTACAAACTGGGAGAGATCACTGAAACCCTTAGCAATGTCAACATCCTGCAAGAAGGCCTTATGCAGACTAATGACTGGTGCCAAAGTCATGGTCTTAAACTTAATGCAAAAAATGCATTATCATCCCCTTCTGCAAGGGCGATGTTCCTTCCTGCAAACTACCACATCAATAGCAATATCCTAAGCACACAGTCAGTGGTGAGAGATCTGGGCACACAGGTTGACAGTAAACTTAACCTCGATAACCACGTCTCCACAGTGGTAAGAGGGACATTTTATATTGCTCATCTCATAAGTAAGGGCATTGCCTCCAGAATAAAAAAGAGGTTATAACCCCACAGTACTCTTCCCTCATCAGGCCAATAATAGAGTACAAAGTTCCCTTTGGTATGTTCCTTTCCAAACACCTGCAGCAATTGGAGAGACCACAAAGACTCCTTACAAAGAAAATTTAGGGTCTTCAAAATCTGTCTTATGCAGACAGATTGAAATCATTGTCACTTTACTCTGTGTCATACAGACTGCTCATAGGCAACTATGCCTTGCATTTAGAGCAATCTCTGACTCATCTTTAATGGAAATGCTACACATTCACAACTCAAATGGCACATGGGTTACTCGCTGAAAGGACCTTAACCTGGTATGTAGCATGAACAGAACTTGCTGAAGAGATAGATTTGTCTCACAGAGGTTTCCTCACCTTTGGAAAAAAGCTTTCTATTCATGTTAAACAAAGCCCCTCATTGACCCTATTTAAATGTAATTTGGATGACTGGATTGGCAACTGGAAATTCACCACAGGGGTTCCACCTGTGTCCCTCCTGGACAGGAGAAATATGTGTTGATTTTACTGTTTGCTTGAACCAGACACCCTTGGGAACACAGGTTGTACTTGGCTTGGCTTGTAAGGGCCATAGGGCCATTAGCATAGCAACCTCCTATGGTCCTATGATCCTATGACATGGGCTTAGTCAATATTTATTTATTTATTTAACATTTATTTACCTGGAAAGGCCAAATGGGACAGAGTCCATTTTTAGCAGAGGCCCAGGGAGAATCAGTCTAGATTGATGTCTTTGATATGTGGGAGGAAACTGGACCACCCAGAGGAAACCCAAGCGAATGCAGGGAGGGCATGCAGACTCCACACAGAAGGCATCCCAGCTGAGAAACAAACTGGAGAACCTCTTGCTGTGAGGTGGCAATGAGAACCACTGCACTACTGCACCACCCAATATGAGAAAGCCTTAGGGGATCGATTCAAACTATCCCTGGCAAAGCAGATATAACTGTCTACCATCTCCTCCCAGGCTGAAATGAATTTAATCCCCTTAGAATGACACCAGATTCTAAGCCAATTGTTGACATCAGTAATATTTTCTTTGTACTGCATCATCATTCTTGGTGATAGTAGAATGCAGCTCAAGGCTAAGTTCATACTTGCCTCAGGCATATATTCCAAGAGCTCCATCGAGTCTCTCTTCATATAGTCCAGGAAGGTACATTTCAAATCATTTACACCCACATGCACTTTGACAGTGTAATATGTATAGTTGTGATATAAGGACTTGAGTGCATGCATGATGTGGTGAATCCTGGCAGCTGACATGCAACTGACTGTGACCCTTTCTCCTCACACACCAGGGTGATTGGTGTTTCTCACAAGCAGTCACCTGTGACTAGCCTTATGAGCTTTTGAACTGAATCAGTCTGGCAATTAGATACATGTTTCATTGTGGGTACTGCCTGTGTTGTGTGTTTGTGAAGTTGCTGAGGGTACTTGTTTCTTAGGTTATATTTAGGAGGCCTTTATGGTTTAGGTATGTTACTTTTAAGACCCTCAGCATATGTAGGTCTATATGTTTGTTCTATGTTCTGTGTGATCTGTTTAGTATGGTTTTGTGTGGTATGGACAACATACATGTTCTTGTAGTGGCTTTTTGTAAGAGCTTTGCCTTGAATAATATTACATAACTACATCTCACACATGCTCTGCAAGTTTGTTTGAATAGGTGGCACTTGCTGTATGAAAGTATATTTGCTGGCAACTGAGAAAGGGGTCATGCTAAGAAAAATCAACTAATATACAACTGGAAGTGTTTTAATGAACTATAGAGCTTTAATGTTGCAGGAAGCCTGTGTTTCTATCCCTCATCTTACTAATCTAGGCTTAGACAGTTTGAATGCACCTACAGATGGGTGGTAGTAGTGTAGTTCAAGCACTCAGATCACATAAACTAGCAAATGCAATTAAACATTGGTCATCGTAGAACACTGCATAACCGGTCTTGTGTTTCTGTCAGTCAGAAGACAAAGCAAGAAAATTCCCTCTTCTTTTTTTTAAAACAATGAGTGAATAAAGATCACACAGGAAAACCAATTGGTTAAAAACACAAAAAGAAAAATCTAGCAAAGCTAGACTTTCCACTGTGTGATACCTTAAATCTCTTGTATCAGAGGCAATATGGGATATATGCAAATTATCCTTTAAGGATATCAGGTGCTTCAGCTAAATGGCAATTCTGAATGTCCATGACTTTCTTTTACTTTTAAGTCTATTTGTGGATAATTTCAGGCCAAAGAAGGTTTGGCTTTATTGGCCTAAAATTGTCCACAAATAGACTTAAAAGTAAAAGAAAACATCATGGACATTCAGAATTGCCATTTAGCTGAAGCACTTGATATTCTTAAAGGGTAATTTGCATATATCCCATGTTGGCTCTGATACAAGAGGTTTAAGGTATCACACAGTGGAAAGTCTAGCTTTGCTAGATTTTTCTTTTTGTCTTCTTTTTTTTTTAAAGAACTGAAAAAAAATTCTAAGCTTGTTTCCTGCCTTTCCTGTAACAAGTCTAGTCCAGATGCAGTTTTGCTGTATCCAGGACTGTTTGTAAGCTTCTGAGCCCCTCAAGCCTTTCTGTGTTGGAGGGAAACCTTCTAGATTATCAGTGGGAGTGGTAAGCACTAGGTAGCCTATCTACCACAAGAGTGGTTTCTGGCCCAGAAATTGTGGTTTATTGGTCGTTTGGGCAGTTTTTCCATATCTTTCAACTTTCTGGTCTAAAAGCCTACGTTTGCACTTGTTTCCCAACTTTCCTGTAGCTAGTCTAGTCCAGATACAATTTTGCTGTATCCAGGACTGTTTGTAAGCTGCTGAGCCCCCCCAAGCCTTTTTGTGTTGAAGGAAGCCTTCTAGCTTATCAGTGGGATTGGAAAGCACTAGGTAGCCTATCTACCAATAGAGGAGTGTTTTCTGGCCCAGAAATTGTAGTTTATTGGTCATTTGGGCAGTTTTTTCCACCTCTTTGAACTTTCTGGTTTAAAAGCCTGCATTTGGCTTGTTTCCCACCTTTCCTATAACTAGTCTAGTCCAGATACAGATTTTCTGTATCTAGGACTGTATGTAAGCTTCTGAACCCCCCCCCTCCCAAGCCTTTCTGTGTTGGAGGGAAGCCTTTTAGCATATCAGTGAGAATTGTAAGAACTAGGTAGCCTATCTACCACAAGAGGAGTGGTTTCTGGCCCAGAGTTTGTAGTTTGTTGGCCATTTGGGCAGATTTTCTATCTCTTTCAACTTTCTGGTTTAAAAGCCCGCGTTTGCGCTTGTTTCATGCCTTTCCTGTAACTAGTCTAGTCCAGATACAGATTGGCTGTATCCAGGACTGTTTGTAAGCTTCTGAGAGGTGCCTGTTCTTCAATTTTTCCCTTAAATCTGCTAGTTCTCTCCTCTCCTGCACTTTTACTAGCTTATTAGTCTAGCACATTACCATACCAGACTTCTTGTAGCAAATATTTTAGTACACAAAAGTGCTACCAGCACTAAACGTTCTACAAGGAAACAGCTCCAGTACTTATTATTAATGGCAGCCCCTCCAGGTATGTCTAAATGTCAGTTCCCTGTGCTTTCTCCTATTAACCTGGTGAACTTAGGCATCCTGAGGCAATGTAGCAACTGCCTCTTGTACACCGACAACCCTCTCCTCTTACCTCCCAACACTCAGACTTGCAAGAGATGCACTTATATATCCAAACTGGAAGCCATGCACTCTCCAGCCAAGACTGAAATAGCTGGTCAAGGGGAGAAAGTCAACACTTGCACCACACCACATGGAACACATAGCCCTCCAGTACACACACCATCACTGCCTTCACATAAAAACACAAACCACATACCCATCTTCGCAGAGGTTCTCAATAAAAATCTACCCAAACAGCAGAGACCTCCAAGGCAGAAACACGCTCAACCACCACGACACAACACTAATCACCAGACACATAACTCTTCTAAAGAGTATGCCACTCAACCAAAGCTCCTAAGGCAAAACAGCATGCCCAGCACACTAGTCATAGTTGAGTCGATAGTGAGGCACACTGATGTCCCACTCACTAGGTTGAATAAGGAGAAAGTAACAGTCAGCTGCCTGTCAGGTGCCAGGATCTGCCACATGCTGCACACACTCAATTCCCTCAACAACAGATACAAATATGACTCTGTTATTGTACATGTTGGTGTGAATTACTTGAGACATACCTCCCTGGATGAAAAGAGACATGGAGAAGCTCTTGGATTATGTAGCCCAGGTGGGTATGACCCTACCCTGAGCAGCATCCTAGCATCACTCCGAATTATACCACAATACAAGCAGAAAATGATTGATTTCAACAATTGGCTAAGTTTCTGGTGTCATTCTAAGGGGATCCAGTATCTGTCTGCCTGGGATGACATGATTGATAGACCTCAATGCTTTGCCAGAGATGGCCTGCATCTTTCACCCCTGGGCTTCCAGATACTGGCCAAGGCTCTTGCCATCCCTATAATGCCGTTTTTAGGTGGTGTTCCAAAGACCAAATTACCACCGTAACAGCTACAAACAAATGCAATCTCAGGGTCATGCTGCTCAATGCTAGAAGTCTAAATCTCAAAATGCACTCGCTTGAAGCACTCCTTAAAATGGAGAATATTGACATTTGTGCTATAACAGAGACCTGGTTTAAGGCAGCAGAAAGCACCCTTGCACTACCAGGCTATAACTCATTCCACACCTTTTGGCCCCAGAACTTGGACTGAAGTTCCAAAGGCAGTAGTGTTTCCGTATTCATAAAGACTGCACACACCTCCAGACTGGTAGCCCAACATAATGCATCAGAGATACTTCAGGTGCAGCTAACACTGGGTAAGACAGCGATTCAGGTCATAGCCTGTTATAGGTCCTCAACCATGTCCCAAGACTCACACTCCATGTTCCTAAGCATCTTGGAGAATATTAGGGTCCAACCTAACACTCACATACTGGGTGACTTCAACTACCCCTCCATTAACTGGGAAAACTACTCATGTACCAATACACTTGCCCAACGTTTCCTGGAATTCATTAATTCCAATGCCCAGGACCAGCTCGTTCTTACCCCCACTAGAGGTAGCAACATACTTGACGTGGTCATTACTAACATGGACAACGATTGCTCTAAACCAATAGTCAACTCCTCCCTGGTTACATCCAACCACAAACTAATCACCTTGGAAATCCACATCCCACCAAACCCCCACAAAGGTAATCACCATGAAAAACTTCTCCAAAGCTAACTCTGGGCTCCTAAATACAGAGGTGGCTAACTTCACGGCACCCATGCAAATGGAGAATAGTTGCATGACAGCCAAATCATACACCAATGCACTGTACGAACACGTATACAAATTCATGGATCTTGCCATACCCAATAGAACCAAGATATTCTCCTCCAAAAAAAAGGAAGCCAATCTTGTGATCCCCTGTCATAAACAAACTCTACAACAGAAGGAGGAAACTGATGTGGAATAAGGTGAAGTCCCAAGACAGGAAAAACTCCCTTATCAGCCTCAACAAAAAGTTGAGATCCCTCATCAAATCCTCTAAAGCTAGCTATGAAAACAGAATTGCAGCAGATAGTAAAGACAACCACAAGGCCTTCTATAGTTATGTAAAGAATCTCCACGGCAATACCCAGTACCTCCTATACTGAGCCAACAGATATTGCCAATATACTGGCAGACAGATTCAGTGCCAATGTTACCCCACCCCCCCAAAGGACCAATCACAATACCAGTAGATTGCCAAGCACCCAGTATTACTGCTGCACAGGTTAAAACAGCACTGTCCAAGGCCAAGAATACAGCTTCTATGGGAGCTGACAATATCCCTGGCTGTATTCTACATGAACTACAGAGCAAACTGGCACCTTACCTGTGTGCCCTGTTCAATCACATATTCACCTCAGGCTTTGTCCCTACGGAATAGTGCACTGCTATTGTCATCCCTCTCCACAGGAAGAGGAGTGACTACAGATCCTGGAAACTATCGGCCCATTAACCTGACAAGTCTGTTATGCAAACCTAAGGAATGCATAATCATGGACCTAATAAAAAAGGATATAGGGAATCTCCAAACTTTGGATCCCACACAGTTTGGTTTTGTGAAGGGTAGCGCATGCCTGCTCAACTTGGTCGACTTATTTGAGTCAATCACCAGAGCTGTAGATGAAGGCAAGGTGGTTCATACAGCCTAACTTGATCTGGCCAAGGCTTTTGATAATATTCCCCACTCAGGAATCATAGAAAAAACTCACTAAGCTATGCATCAACCCCTATATCACTAGGTGGGTTGCAAACTGGCTCACAGATAGAACCCACAGTGTGAAAGTAGCTGACTCCAAGTCAGACTGCTGCCCAGTCACAAGTGGAGCTCCACAGGGATCAGTCCTAGGTCCTCTCCTCTTTGGTATCTACTTCTCTAAAGTCCAGGCCAATACTAAGGAACTCTGGATGACAAAGTTTGCAGACTATTGCAAGTTGGGAGCCATTATTAACTCCCCAAGTGATGTTGACAACCTACAGAAAGGCCTCACTGAGACCAACAACTGGTGTTAGAACCATTGCTTTAAGCTCAATGCCAAAAAATGTGTCATCATCACCTTTAGGAAAAAAACATTTCCCATGAATTAACACATCTATGGTAGTCCACTGAACACAGAAAGTGTTATAAGAGATTTAGAAACACAGGTTGACAGCAACCTCTCTTTTGACCACTACATTGCCACTGTGGTCAGAAAGTCCTTCTATGTGGCACATCTCATTACTAAGGGTTTTGCATGCAGGAAGAAAGAGGTCATTGTCTCCCCTCTACTCTTCCCTCGTTAGACCAATCATCGAGTACAATGCCTCATTTGGCATGTACCCTCACTAGACACCCGCAACAACTGGAGAGGCCTCAAAAATACCTCACAAAGAGGATCCTAGGCCTTAAACACTTGTCCTATATGGACAGACTCAAAAAATTCAATTATTCTCTGTCTTATATTGCCTACTTAGAGGCAATCTCTGCTTGACTTACAAAGCCATATCTGAACCAACTCTGTTAGAAATGCTACAACTAAAGAAATCCCAATCCCTCCACACCACACAGTCCAGAGACCTCAACCTCATTACCACAAACAACAGAATGTGCTGGAGGGACAGGTTCATAACCCAGAAACTGCCCATGCTATGGAATAGATTTCCCATACATGTCAAACAGAGCACCTCACTGGCCCTCTTCAAGAGAAATCTTGATGAGTGGATGGGAAATAGAAAATTCAATCCTGGGATCACTCCAGTGGCTCTACTCGACAGAGGCACTGGGAACTAAGGTCGGGTGGCACGATGTCAGGGTTATCCTATGGGCTAGGCTTGTAAAGGCTCCAGGGCCATTAGCCTAGTACACACCTATGAACCTATATCTTGCAGAACTGTGCAGTTCTGGGCTTTAGGAAGCCTTCATGTGCAAAAACATTGCATAAAGAGATGGTGTTTAGGTCACTGAAATGAGAAGTTAGTGTACGAGTTAAAAATAACTGACATAAGCATACAGATGGGCAAACAGACACTACATTTGGTGGAATTAAACTGTTTGCTTCAGCTATAGCTGCAATATTAGATAAGCCTTTAAAGAGAGCAATAACAGACTCTTATAACAGCAACAACAAGCTTCTGCATTTCACTTTTAATATGCTAATACTTCTTAAAGTGATATGTTCTTAAAATAACACATTTATACCAGCCTACACCTCCTATTTTCTGTATGTCCTCCCCTTCTGTTACAATTGTGCATTCACAACTACCTCTGAATTGCCCAGATTTTCACAGAATATCCAGATTTTTGCCTCATATTTTTGGGCTATTCCTCATAAAATTTGTGGTTTTCTGGCAAATCACTGAGGATTGAAATGCCCCCCCCCCAACCCACACACACAGGTGTCTTCCATTTCCTGTTATATGCAATCCTATGTTTCTGTCTACTGTTATCATTTACATTTTTTTGCATACTTGAAAATTTCCTTCCGTACCTGATTTCTAACTGACCACTGTGTGTGATCATTCCCAAAGTTAAGCCTTGGAGAATGACCATTATATGCTTATACCTTACATTAATTAGCAAGCTTTGCTGTATCAGTCTGTTTTAGCATAATGAGCTAGAATACTGGACTATAAATTCAAGTATTTCACCTCAAGCAACTCATCTCACACCCAACTTCAAACTAAGCATGACGCTTGTAATAATCATACTCTTGATAGGAGAGCCCATTGCACAGCCAGTAAACTACAGATTACACGTGTCTTACAATTAACATGTAGCTGTCTCAGTTTTGAAAATAAGAATTTAAACATGAAAATATGATTAACAAGTGACAAACAATGCCTGATGTCTCCACTGCAGGACAACCTAAATTAACACTCTTAATGTAATTTTGCTGCTTCCAACTTGCAAGTTATTATTCTGCCTATTATTAATTGTTCAGTTGCTTAGTTAAGGAAGTCAGGACAACAACATTTCAGGATGCAGTAAGGAGCTATGGAAGTATACCATGTGGACTACCAACTCTGACAAGATACATGTTGCATGCAACCCCACTAGGCCTCACCATGGTTGAACCAGGCCTCACCACATTTTTGCACATGGCCAAAAATCAAACTGAACAGCTCTGTAGGCCTGTTCATTTACTGCTAGAGTGCAAAAGAGGTCTGACTGTCTCATATCTTACTTATATTATCTGCCTTCCTTAACCTCCACTTCCTGCTCAGACACCACCCTTCCAGGCGGCTGATTTGCATCATAGTTGATCATCCCCATTGAGCTGTAGTCCCTTAATTTAAGCTTGGCCTGCCTGTATTTTAGCAGCAGAAGAGAAGGGAAAGGCAAGACAAGTAATCTGCTACCAAGCCACCTTTGTACCTGTGATACACACACACACACACACACACACACAATCTATATATATATATATATATATATATATATATATATAAATATATATATATATATATATATATATATATATATATATATATATATATATATATATATATATATATATATATATATATATATATATATATATACACACACACACACACACATATATATACACAATGGGAGTATTATCTAATATAGTTACTATCCAAATAGCAGTCTTCTGTATGAGTTTCTATGACTGCAGACTACTATCATTTAAATCATCAAATACTCATAATTAAACATGCAGTAAACACTGAAATGACTGCTGTTTTCATCACATTAAAAAGTAAAAAATGCAATGCATTCTGTGAAACAATACATCCTAAGGAATTGCTATACAATGCAGTATGGTAGTACATTTTTTCAAATAATAAATGCAAAAATGTGCAATTATCAATCACACTTCAAAAGATAAAACTTTTATTAACACAAGCAGTACATTTTTTGCTCTATTTTCTCTAGAGCAGAAATATGGTCAGCTATTGCATCCTTTTATTTTATTTTGTGGTTTCTGCTAGATTCCTTATGCTAATCTCACTGGTACTGTATTCATTTTTCAAATATGTGCTTGATCTGCCAATGAATTTTCCATTTCAGCAGTGATTAGCGCAATAACATGAAATGTTATTTATGTTTTGTTGAAAGATGTCTGTTATGAAGAACAAACTGGAATGTGATGCTAATGAAAAAGTAGAACTGCAACTTCAGATGAAAGAAATGATGCAATTCATTTATGATCTTCAGTCAAAACAAGATTCAGAAACACATATCAGAGAGAACCTTGGTAGAGAACTAATGCTGAAAGAGGTACAGAACAAGTTTCCATCAGTATATTACCATGTAATAAACTTGTTAGCATGAGTGTGGCAGTACAGTACAGCAGTTAAGGTAATGTGCTAAGGCTAAGTTATATTTTGTAAACTAGCATTTGATTCGTATAATCCCTCCTTGTTGACTATTTGAGGATGTGAAAAACAATCAGATCAAGCCTTCTTTGTTCATAGGTGTTTACTAGGCTAATGACCAGAAGGGCCTCTTTAAGCCTAGCTATGCATCCCAAATCTCTGACAAGTTCTGATATTCTGATACCCTTGATAAGTGTAAGTGGGCACTTGGGAGATGAAACATTTACAAGCAGGGGCCTGGGAGATGAACCATTTACAGGTTGCCTGTGTCTATTAGCGACACAGGTGCCAAGCCAGGAATGCATTTCCTGTTCCCTATCCAGTTGTCTAATTTGTGCTTGAAATGGGTTAGAGAGAAACTCTGCTTCACATGGATGGGGACCCTGTTCCAGAGATGAGGTAGTCTCTGGGATATATACCTGTCTCTCCAGAATGTCCTGTTTATATCACAGGCAAGGTTTAAGTCTTTAGAATGGGTAATTCTGGTGCTGTTTGTTCTGCAGATATGCAGGAAGTCCATCAGAGTGGGGTCTGACAACACCCTGTATACCAGGCATAGATCTCCCCTCAAAAGCCTGTAGGAGGCAGAATACAGGGATAGGGCCTTGATGTGGTCTGCATAGGATATTTTACTTATGCCCTGTATTCTTTTAGTGAGGAACCTCTGTGGATGTTCCAATTGTTGGATATGCCTGGTTAGGTTCATATCAAAGGGGGCATTGTACTCAATGATAGGCATTATGAATGCCAAATACAGTGAAACAATGACTTCCTTGGACGTAGATGTCATACCTTTGTTTATATGTTGCACAACATAGAATGATTTCCACACTACTGTACACACATAATGGTCAAAGGCTAGATTACTGTCGAAGTGCATCACTAAGTCCCTGACCACTGGGTCAACTCTAATTGGTCTGCAGTTAGTATGATATTTACCAGGGGTGGATGACTTCCCAAAGGATACTATTATGCATTTCTTGGCATTTAGTTTTTGTTCATGGCTCTGGTGCTCCCAAATTGACCTTATCCAGTTAACAAAGATAAAATACGAAAGCAAGTCTGCTGTTACATCTTTTTTGTAGTTATATATCCATCTTTGCTTTGTTAACAATGAACCTAGGTCAAATATTTTGACTATAGAATCCCGAATTTCAGTATTTTGAAATTCTATAGCCGAAACCTTTAAATACCCAAACCCCATAACTGCGAAATTTAAAATCGCAAACCTATAGTGCAAATACACCACACACATATACATGCACACAGTCTCCCCCCACAATCAAACAAACAATCCTACACTAAAGACAAGCAGGGGGGCAAGTCCTCCCTGCACCCCCCTACTTATATATACTAACTCTGAGATCGCACAATCACACACAGAAAGGTAACTCACACACACACATTTCACAGCCCCTTGCACACACACATCACAGCCAAAACACATGCTAAGATACACTAAAACCCCTAACCAACACACTCATACGTACTTACCTACACTTACACCTATGCATTCACACACTGCAACCCCTCCACTTATATATATACTAACTCTGAGATCGCACAATCACACGCACAAAGATAACTCACACACACACATTTCATAGCCCCTTGCACACACACATCACAGCTAAAACACACACTAACATACACAAAAGCCCCTAACCAACACACTCATATGTGCTTACCTACACTTGCACCTATGCATTCACACACCACAACACCCGAAGCTCTGAACTTCGTTATTTTGAATTTCACGCTTCTGGTGCTTCAGAATTTCAAGGCTTCAGTATTATAATTTCGAAATACTGAAAGTCGGGATTTCAGTATTTCGAAATTATAAAGGGAACCCGGACAAACATATATACTATGCTAAAAATTAATTTAAAAATAGCATTTGTGTAACATCAAAAATAGTAACACGTTTGACATGAGAAGAAAAAATGTTTTATATGTAACAAAAGATTGTACAATAATTTATATCTAAGTATTCTAATGTGCATATACTTTAATTTCTCACCTCTTCTGTCCTTTGTTTTTAATAGGTTCATAGGTAGGTACTAGGCTATCAGCCCTAGGGCCCATACAAGCCTAGCCAAAAAATGTACACTGGCTTTCGCCACCCAAGAAAATTATTTTCCTGTGCCCCTGTCGAGCAGAGCCACAGAAGTGATCCCCTGGGTGAATTTCCCATTTCCCATCCAATCATCAAGATTTTTCTTGAAGAGTGCTAATGAGGAGCTCTGTTTGACATAGATTGGTAGTCTGTTCCAGGGTATGGGATGTCTCTGGGACAGGAATCTATCCCTCCAGCATGTTCTGTTTATTGTGGTGACAAGGTTTAGGTCCCTAGAGCGTGTAGCTCAGAGGGATTGGGATTTCTTTAAGTGGAGCATGTCCAACAGCTCTGGGTTTGACATAGCTTTGTATGTTAGGCAGAGATCGCCCCTGAGTAGGCGATATGCGATGGAGTAAAGCTGTAGTTTTTTGAGACGGTCTGCATAGGGCATCTGTTTGAGGCCAGTAATCCTCTTTGTGAGGTATTTCTGTGGTCTTTCCAGTTGTTGTAGATGTCTTGTGAGGTACATACCAAAAAGGGCATTGTACTCTATAATGGGTCTAATGAGTGATGAGTAGAGGGAGCAATGACCTCTTTTTCTGGATGAGAACATTTTGTGATGAGATGAGCCACGTAGAAGGATTTCCTGACCACTGTGGCGATGTGATTATCAAAG
The DNA here is from genome assembly GCF_019279795.1 of Protopterus annectens. NCBI lineage: Eukaryota > Metazoa > Chordata > Ceratodontiformes > Protopteridae > Protopterus > Protopterus annectens. Next base: position 335,659,426 of record NC_056726.1, read on the forward strand.
GAGAGACTACTGTCCACCTGTGTCCCAAGGTCTCTTATCACATTTTCGGCATTAAGTAGACTACCAGCTATGTGGTAGTTCATGGGTACAGAGTTTTTACCAAAGGGGATGACAATACACTTTTTGGCATTGAGCTTCAGGCCATGCCTTTGACACCAGGCATCTGTCTCAGTGAGGCCCTTTTGTAGTTTGTCCACATCATTAGGAGTTTCGATTATGTCTCCTAGTTTGCAGTCATCCGCAAACTTTGTTAGCCAAAGACCTTCTGTGTTGGCCTGCACTTCAGAGAAGTAGATACCAAACAGGAGAGAACCCAGGACTGAACCCTGTGGTACTCCACTTGTCACTGGTCTGATGCTGGATTTAGAATCCGCTACTTTCACAGTGTGGGTTCTGTCCGTGAGCCAGTTGGCAACCCATCTTGTGACATAGGGATTTATACCTAGTTTAGTGAGCTTATCTATAATTCCAGAGTGGGGGATGGTATCAAAAGCCTTGGTGAGATCTAGATAAGCTGTGTGAACCATTTTACCCTCATCTATGGCTTTGGTGACTGCTTCAAAGAAGTCAATCAGGTTTAGGAGACATGATCTGCCTTTTACAAATCCAAACTGGGTAGGGTCCAGAGGCTGGAGATTACCAATGTCTTTGTTTATGAGTTCCATGATGATACATTCCATGGCTTTGCAGACCAGGCTCGTCAGGCTAATGGGGTGGTAGTTCCCGGGGTCCGTAGTAGCTCCTCCTTTGTGGACTGGGATAACCATCGTGGTGTGCCATTCAGAGGGTACAAAGCCTGAGGCGAGGCTATGATTGAACATTGTACTTAGGTGGGTGCCAGTTCATTCTGTAGTTCATGTAGAATGCAGCCTGGGATATTGTCAGGTCCCATGGATGCTGTGTTCTTGGCTTTGGAGAGTGTGTATTTTACCTGTGATTTACCGTGATTATAGGAACTTTGCATTCTTCCGGTATAGAGATGGGCCCTCTAGGGGGTGAGATGGGGATGAAGTTAGCACTGAACCTATCTGCTAGGATGTTGGCAATATCAGTTGGTTCTGTATATTTAGTGTCATTGTGCTGTAACTCAGAACAGATCTGAGTGTTCCCATTTAGATTCTTGACATAGCTATAGAATGCTTTGTGGTTGTCTTTAGAGTCAGTGGCAATTTTGTTTTCGTAACTAGCTTTGGAGGATTTTATGAGGGATCTCAGCTTCTTACTGAGGTTGACCAGGGAATTCCTCCAGTCATGGGATTTTACTCTTTTTTGCAACAGTTTATTTCTTCTGTTGTACAGTTTGTTTATGGCAGAGGACCACCAGATTGGCTTCCTTTTTTTGGAGGATATCATCTTGGTTCTATTAGGGATAGCATGATCCATGCACTCGTGTAAGTGCTTATAAAGTGCATTTGTGTAGGATTCGGCAGTCATACCTCTATTGTCCGTCTGCATGGGTGTCATGAAGTTTGCCACTTCTGTCTTAAAGTGTGAAGTTGGCTTTGGAGAAGTTTTTTACGATGGTTTCCCTAACTTTTAGTTTTGATGGACCAATAACATAAATGTTTATTTGCCATAGACTGTCAAATACTTCTTTTTTCTTATTTATTGAATAATAATAAGTGACAAAGACAATGAGCAAACTGTCATGGATCCCTTGAATTCTTGCCTTCCATTGCTTTGTATTAGATTACCACTATCACTGCTATGAAAGCATAACTGATCAAGTAAGCAATTGCTTGTGGATTACTGTTCAGTCCATACAGAAGTTACTTCTTACCTCTTGAAGTGTATGGTATTTTGTTGTCTTTGGGTTCACAGCCGCATGTACAAGGATGTGAGACCAGTTTTTAATGCACGCATGACTGCACTTTCTCTAAGAATCATTGACTTTGGAGTGAGAATAATAAAGTATGGGGCATGGGAGTGCAGAGACAGGGGCTTGCTCACTTTCTCAAACTGCTTTTTAATCACGACTCAAGTCTGTGAGAATAGAACCTTCCTTGTTTTGGTAAGCTAAAGTCTGAGGCTTTAACATCTTAGATATATGCAAGTTCATTTCCTGCATTGTTCTAGCTTTCTTATGTTTTTCTCAAAATCATGAATTCTGAAGTGATTTTTAATTAGAATTACAAGAAGTCTGATAGCTATCACAAACAATAATGTCAAAAGAAGATACCAACAATGAAAATAAAAAAAAAAAACTGGGTCAGAAAAAATGAAAGCAACCAGGCAAAAATAAAATTTAAGAGTTTTATAGAAATTAAGCACTTTCGTCAAGCAAATATCACAGACTTCATCAGAATTAAAGAGCCACTAAACAACACACATTTAAAAAAACATCCAAATATCATGTTATGCAACCACCAACTGAATTTGTTCACCTTAAATTATTGAACACACCTTGAATTTTAATGAAATAGACCTAAATTCATGTATTTTCACTAATATTTATTTTTTAGGTATTTCATCCTAATTTAGGTCTATTTCATGAAAATTCAAGGTGTGTTAAATTATTTAAGGTGCACAAATTCAATTGGTGGTTGCACAACTTGTGATATCATTTGGAGGTGTTTTTAAATGTGTGATGCTTAGTGGCTCTTTAAGTCTGAATGAAGTCTGTGATATATGCTTGACAAAAGTGCTTAATTTCTGTTAAACTCTTTAAAATTTTATTTTTGTCTGGTTGTCAGTTTATTTTCATTTTTGGACCCATTTTTATTTTTATTGTTGGTTTATTTTGTGGTTCCTGGTTTGTGTGAAAAGAAGATGCATGAGCTCATTGAATTAGTGATACTGTTTGTTATAAATGGTCCAGTTTTAATGAAGGTGATGAAATAATTATCTCTGCTGGAAAGCATTTTTGTAAAACAGTTGGAAAGACAAAAGTTTGTTAAATATGTGACTCACATGTGACCATTTAACACTGCTGAAATCTTTCTACGTATTGCAACAACAAAAAAGGGAACTCTGTCAATGCATGTCTTACTGTAGTATAAATATATTTCAAAAATATTAACTTGAGTCTGTCAAGTTTGGATGAAACCACATTGGTCAGTATGCATTACATGAGACATTATCCCCGGGATTCAGCAAGCTTTGCACAGTGTGCAGAAATAGTGTAAGAGCTGCTGGAGACAGTATGAATACCGAGAGATCCAGGAACAGACTCCCGACATGTGCACGTGCGTTCCTGCATTATTCCTGCATGGACACAACTCATGTATGCTAATTACCCCATTTGCAGGTGAAAAACATGCAGATGAGGTGAATTAGTGATCCAGGAAGCTGGCAGCCATCCATGCAGGAGTAGTGTAACCTGCAGAAATGTATTCGGCTAGTAACTGAGTACATTTCTGCAAACTACAAAACGGAGCCATGACAGCTCCAAATAAAGGGTGTATATAATGTGGAAGGCATGCCAATTGCCAAATGTATGGCCATTGGCATGGAAAAGAGGTTAAAAATAACGAAGAATAGCTTTTATTTTTTTGTCCGATTTCGGCTGTTAAGTGTAGGGCAGTGGCACGCAAACGGGATCAGCCTGAAAATAAAAATAAAACCTCGAACAAAACTTTTTAGGCAAAATCACAATTTTGTCATTATAGTCAATGGCAGGCAGAAGACAAGAAGGCCACTGAATAGTGGTTGCTAAGGAGGAAGGCTTAATGTTAGACTTGTAACTAGGTATTAGCAGTCAGTTCAATGCAAATGAGGGAAATAATACTGAATCACAGATTTCCCCTCATTGCTAGCCAGCACCCAACCATGTAGGTGCAGGAAAACCATGGTGCAAGCCTAAGAGTTAGCTGACATCATAGAGGGGTATGTCAGGCATACTGTAAGCTTATTGGAGCTCTGTGGCTCAGGTTTGCCCTTAGCTTAGCAGAGCTAAGGAAGGTGTGTGTCTGAATTTCCTAAATGGGTGTGCACGCCACGGACCGAGTTTTAAACAACAAAAAAAAATTAAACCAGGAAATAGCAGCTCCATTCACATCTGAGCACTGTGTTTGTGTGGCGTGCCTCTGGGCTTAAACAGGAAGGCAATGGGAAGGTAAAACAGCAGTAGGAAGGTAATCAAGGAGAACTAGCGTAGCTGGCAGGTGAAATGTATCAGAATCAGCCAATTACACAGACAGCAGCCCAGCCCAGCACACTACTATAAACTATGCAAACACCTTTTCTCTTGGTTTTTCCCACAAACTCTACACCACCAGTGTACACAAATGGGAACATTTTACCTAACAAAAACAACAAAATGATAGGGGCTGCTTTTGCTCTCATAAATCAACATGTGGAAGAGGCTGAGGGTGGTGACGATGACAATGCTGATGACCAATGCACAGTGAGGAGAAGGAGAAAAGTGTACAGACCCAAGGTAACCTACCAGGGGCTACATGAGCTGGAGATAGTGGAGCGCTATAGGGTGGACAGTGACCTCCTACAGCAAATTGTTGAGCTGTGCCAGCCACGCCTCACACATGGAGCCAACAGAGGGGAGCCCATCTCAGTGGATACCAAGGTATGTGTAGGCTTAAGAATACTAGCCACAGGTACCTTCCAAAGGCCAACTGGGGATATCATGGGGCTGCCACAGGCATCAGCATCTGGGGTACTCCACCAGTTCCTGGATGCCATGTCAGCACATGCCGGTGAGCACATATATTTCCTCAACACCCGTGAGGCGTTGACCAGCAAAATGAGTCTCTTCCACCAAATAGCAGAATACCCTGAGGTAGTGAGTGCTATAGACTGCATGCACATACACATCAAAGCACCACCCGGTGAGTGGGATAGAGTTTACATAAACCGCAAGGGCTTTCCCTCCTTCAACTGCCAGGTCATGTGCGATGCCCAGGACATTATAATGAATGTGTGTGCTGTCAGCCCTGGAAACTATCATTACTCCCACATCTGGCATATGAAGCAGCCATACCAGAGATTTGCCAATGGGGACATCCCATATGGCCACCTAGTGGGGAATGCTGGTTATGCACTGGAGCCGTGGCTGATGACACCCATCAGAAATGCACACCCACCTGAACAAGAACTCCATAATGAGGCACACGCACAGACCAGAATCATAATAGAGCATGTATTTGGGATGCTGAAGTCATGGTTCCTATGCCTGAACATATCCAGTGGAGCCTTGCAGTACTCACCAGCTACATGTACCCAAATTGTCATTGTATGTGCCATGCTACACAATATGACCCTGCGGTGTCCCATGCAGGTGTGTCCCTAGCTGTAGGCAGCACCCTGCCAGCATCCACAACAATGGATCAATAAGAACAGAAACTACTGGCAATAACACCTTGCACACCTATCCTGTCACCCAGGGGAATAAGTGACTTGCAGCCTGGGACTGTAGGAGTGACACAATGCACCGGACTGCTACAGATGGCCTACATCACTACCAAATGCCCTACAGTTCTCTGTCAAAGGCCTGTGTCTCACCTGTACTGCCAATGTATGTTATCTCATGGACTCCTAAATAACAACATGACACAGTCCACAGAACACAAGTGCAAGGCCATGTTGACAAATCCCAGTAGCATGTCCACCATGCCTTACTGTATGAACCGTGAACCAACCCCTAAATACTGCTGAGATGAAGTGATAACTATAGGGATATTTATCAGATATCATTTGCATAATTTTAGGAATAGGATAGAATTACAGGGGGGTAGAAGCATGGACACCATGGAGTGTGTGAAGTCTGAAACTCAGATGTGTGCACATACTATGCCTGCCTGCAAACACAGGAGTAGATGGCTACAAACCTGCTCATAAACCACAATGTGAAGGGGTAATGATCAGAAATATGAGCCCTGCCTCTGGGTAACCTGTGTGAATCTGTACAGCTGTGAGGTATGGCCAAAGCAGGATATGGCCATACCGTCACGTTGATAGATGTACAAGCATAAGATCCTCAGCCACCACAGTACCAAGGAGCTGGACCATTTACACAGACCCATCAGCAAGTGTCTGCAGCTCCCCCTCCAGAATGGCATGATTGTGCAAGAATATGTAGGCTGCAGACCACAATACAGGACACAATTTCATTCATCTTGTGTTCCCCCAGGAAATTACTGCAAGCAAATATGTATACCTGTCAGTAGCTGATGACATAAAACATCACAGTGTAAAACAGTACATATGGCAAAAAATGAAGACTTCTGGCAAGAGAACCACTCCTTGTGCTAAAGATCTTACATTTTAATCCATCCGACAGCAGCTGCTGTTGGAATAAATAACAAACAAAACAAACAAAACAACAGGTAGAATTAAGCAAATTACCGACCTCATTGAGTGGACAATTTTCTGACTTCTTCAGGTGGGCGGCAAAACTAAATAATCCAATCCTGAATCAATCAATAAACAATGAAACAATTTGACAATGATATAAATAAACCAAACCAAAAAAAAAAACTGAACAGGGCAGAGCTAAAATGCGTTTATGAGGAATAAGATACTACTATAACAAACTAGCATTGATGATGATGTTGACAGTTATTCAATCATGTTAACTAAGGTTACTATATATTGTATTTTTTCTAAAGCCAGGAGTCCCTGGTCAAGAAATAACTAGAAGAAACCCTAATTAATTTGAAAATCATCTGTTCAGGCTTTAACTTCAAGAGACAGAGGATGTGGACATGCTCTCTTTCGTTCGGTGCTGCTGCCATAAAAGCATTTTTCAGCCCCATGCTTGGGCTTCATTTAGACTTTATTGGGGCTTCATTTAACTTTTTGTCAAATTTTTCATATTAACTGTTAACACTGGTAGGGCTTTTAGTAAATAATTATTAAATGTTAATTGTTTTTGTTTTTTTTAATTTGAGGGACTTAGAGGAGCCACACATTATCCTTTTTATCTAACAACGTAAAACAGTACATATGCCTGAATATCTCTGCTAACACCAAAACCATGTAGCAGAAGCAGCACAGACACAATTAGTTACAGTATCACACTATCCTTTGCCCATTGTGACCCCATATTGTCAACCAATCTACAGATATCCTGCAGAAACAGGTTGCTAGCTGTAGGTGTAGAACACAAATGCCTGCACTGGAGTACAACCTACCTGGAATGGATTCACACATTCACTACAGAAGGTCATACTGGGCATGCTCCCACACTTAGAGAAACAAAGCCCATGTCTGACAACAAAATACTGAAAGGTCATACTGGGCATGCTCCCACACCTACAGAAATGAAGCCCATGTCTGTCAACAACAGTGGACTATACATATCTGTCAGTCTCAGATGTTTGTGCACATACCACATTTCACACCAGTCATGCTTTGCACACACATCAGATAGGAATACACACATATATCCAAGGGGAACACACTATAATAGGCCAAACATACACATACATAGATGTGTGGAAGAGAGTACCAGATAGTGACAAAGAGCTTCCCATCATGAGGCCTGTCCCACCCAGCACGCATCCAATTGGCCAACACCACATGATGTGCAAATGTCTATCACTGTAGACATTTGCTTCCAGTAGCCATCAGCACTATAGTGTCTGTGGTGCTTGTGATAACTGTGTAACATGACTGTACAAGTCATTATTCATCTAGCAGTTGTATACATGCTCCTGTCAAATGTAAACCTGTGTGTGACTGAGTGTTGTGTGTGTGCTTCCAGATGAATGGTTTATGGCCCATTCACACACACTGCACTCCCCATTGCCCTATTTTGGCAAGCCTGCTGATGTCATTCACCTTGAAATACACCTTTGGAGAATGGCTAACTCTGTTAGCTCTGTGGCGCGTGCTATAACTGCATACTACTATAGTGTGATGTACCAGGTAAGTAGGAGTTCTCATCCTAGACACGGCAACTGTAAGACTCTGTGCGTATGTAGAGATCAATGTCTTTGAGGCCAGTCACAGTCACTACACTGTCCATTGCCCTACTTTGGCAAGCCTGCTAATGTCATTCACCTTGAAATACACCTTTGGGGAAAGACTAGCCCTATAAGCTCTGTGGCATGTGCTATAACTGTATAGTGCTAGAGTATGATGCAGTAGTTAGTTAGGAGTTCTAATCTTAGATATGGCAACTGTGAAACTCTGTATGTAGGAATCAATGCTTTTGAGGCCAGTCACAGTCACTACACTGTCCATTGCCCTACTTTGGCAAGCCTGCTGATGTCATTCACCTTGAAATACACCTTTGGAGAAGCACTAGCCCTATAAGCTACGTGGCACATGCTATAAGTGCATAGTGCTATAGTGTGATGTACTAATTAGGTAGGAGTTCTAATCACAAACATGGCAATTATGAAACTGTGTGTAGGGAACAATGCTTGTGAGACCAGTCAGAGTCACTACACTGCCCATTGCCCTACTTTGGCAAGCCTGCTGATGTCATTCACCTTGAAATGCACCTTTGGAGAAAGGCTAGCACTATAAGCTCAGTGGCACATGCTATAACTGCGTAATGCTATAGTGTGATATACTAGTTATGTAGGAGTTCTAATCCAAGACATGGCAACTGTGGGACTCTGTGTGTTTGTGAAGGGATTAATGCTTTTGAGGCCAGTCACAGTCACTACACTGTCTATTGCCCTACTTTGGCAAGCCTGCTGATGTCATTCACCTTGAAATACACCTTTGGGGAAAAGCTAGCCCTATAAGCTCTGTGGCATGTGCAATAAATGCAGTACACTGTAGTAACAATGCATAGCTAGGTAGGGGTTTGAATCTCAGTACTGTCAAGTGTTTGTGTTTGTCATCAGTGTCCTGTGT